>NW_027463152.1:0-48916 GCF_050947455.1 Rhinoderma darwinii
AACTCCTGAACCGTAAGTCCTAGACGCTCGCTCTTGGCTGCATTCGATTCAGCTCGTGGCAGCCAGTCTAAAAAACACTATCTTGGACTTCTCTGCATGTTTCCCAGGCGAGCAATTGGCAGCATGTTCAGAACCATGTTTCTGTGAATAACTCCTGAACCGTAAGTCCTAGACGCTCGCTCTTGGCTGCATTCGATTCAGCTCGTGGCAGCCAGTCTAGAAAACACTATCTTGGACTTCTCTGCATGTTTCCCAGGCGAGCAATTGGCAGCATGTTCAGAACCATGTTTCTGTGAATAACTCCTGAACCGTAAGTCACAGACGCTCGCTCTTGGCTGCATTCGATTCAGCTCGTGGCAGCCAGTCTAAAAAACACTATCTTGGACTTCTCTGCATGTTCCTAAGGCAAATGTTTCTAAAGCTAATTCTTGAACCGTAAGTCCTAGACGCTCGATCTTGGCGGCATTCGTCTCAGCGCCTGGCAATTAGTATAGGAGCACTGTGTTTGACTTCTCTGGATGTTTCCCAGGCGAGTTATTGACAAGTAAATCCTAGACGCTCGATCTTGGTTATTTTCGCTTTCGCGGCTGGCAGTAAAAGAACCATGTTTCTGTGAATAACTCCTGAACCGTAAGTCCTAGACGCTCGCTCTTGGCTGCATTCGATTCAGCTCGTGGCAGCCAGTCTAAAAAACACTATCTTGGACTTCTCTGCATGTTTCCCAGACGAGAAATTGGCAGCATGTTCAGAACCATGTTTCTGTGAATAACTCCTGAACCGTAAGTCCTAGACGCTCGATCTTGGCGGCATTCGTCTCAGCGCCTGGCAATTAGTATAGGAGCACTGTGTTTGACTTCTCTGGATGTTTCCCAGGCGAGTTATTGACAAGTAAATCCTAGACGCTCGATCTTGGTTATTTTCGCATTCGCGGCTGGCAGTAAAAGAACCATGTTTCTGTGAATAACTCCTGAACCGTAAGTCCTAGACGCTCGCTCTTGGCTGCATTCGATTCAGCTCGTGGCAGCCAGTCTAAAAAACACTATCTTGGACTTCTCTGCATGTTTCCCAGGCGAGCAATTGGCAGCATGTTCAGAACCATGTTTCTGTGAATAACTCCTGAACCGTAAGTCCTAGACGCTCGCTCTTGGCTGCATTCGATTCAGCTCGTGGCAGCCAGTCTAAAAAACACTATCTTGGACTTCTCTGCATGTTTCCCAGGCGAGAAATTGGCAGCATGTTCAGAACCATGTTTCTGTGAATAACTCCTGAACCGTAAGTCCTAGACGCTCGCTCTTGGCTGCATTCGATTCAGCTCGTGGCAGCCAGTCTAAAAAACACTATCTCGGACTTCTCTGCATGTTTCCCAGGTGAGCAATTGGCAGCATGTTCAGAACCATGTTTCTGTGAATAACTCCTGAACCGTAAGTCCTAGACGCTCGATCTTGGCGGCATTCGTCTCAGCGCCTGGCAATTAGTATAGGAGCACTGTGTTTGACTTCTCTGGATGTTTCCCAGGCGAGTTATTGACAAGTAAATCCTAGACGCTCGATCTTGGTTATTTTCGCTTTCGCGGCTGGCAGTAAAAGAACCATGTTTCTGTGAATAACTCCTGAACCGTAAGTCCTAGACGCTCGCTCTTGGCTGCATTCGATTCAGCTCGTGGCAGCCAGTCTAAAAAACACTATCTTGGACTTCTCTGCATGTTTCCCAGGCGAGCAATTGGCAGCATGTTCAGAACCATGTTTCTGTGAATAACTCCTGAACCGTAAGTCACAGACGCTCGCTCTTGGCTGCATTCGATTCAGCTCGTGGCAGCCAGTCTAAAAAACACTATCTTGGACTTCTCTGCATGTTCCTAAGGCAAATGTTTCTAAAGCTAATTCTTGAACCGTAAGTCCTAGACGCTCGATCTTGGCGGCATTCGTCTCAGCGCCTGGCAATTAGTATAGGAGCACTGTGTTTGACTTCTCTGGATGTTTCCCAGGCGAGTTATTGACAAGTAAATCCTAGACGCTCGATCTTGGTTATTTTCGCTTTCGCGGCTGGCAGTAAAAGAACCATGTTTCTGTGAATAACTCCTGAACCGTAAGTCCTAGACGCTCGCTCTTGGCTGCATTCGATTCAGCTCGTGGCAGCCAGTCTAAAAAACACTATCTTGGACTTCTCTGCATGTTTCCCAGGCGAGCAATTGGCAGCATGTTCAGAACCATGTTTCTGTGAATAACTCCTGAACCGTAAGTCACAGACGCTCGCTCTTGGCTGCATTCGATTCAGCTCGTGGCAGCCAGTCTAAAAAACACTATCTTGGACTTCTCTGCATGTTCCTAAGGCAAATGTTTCTAAAGCTAATTCTTGAACCGTAAGTCCTAGACGCTCGATCTTGGCGGCATTCGTCTCAGCGCCTGGCAATTAGTATAGGAGCACTGTGTTTGACTTCTCTGGATGTTTCCCAGGCGAGTTATTGACAAGTAAATCCTAGACGCTCGATCTTGGTTATTTTCGCTTTCGCGGCTGGCAGTAAAAGAACCATGTTTGTGTGAATAACTCCTGAACCGTAAGTCCTAGACGCTCGCTCTTGGCTGCATTCGATTCAGCTCGTGGCAGCCAGTCTAAAAAACACTATCTTGGACTTCTCTGCATGTTTCCCAGGCGAGCAATTGGCAGCATGTTCAGAACCATGTTTCTGTGAATAACTCCTGAACCGTAAGTCCTAGACGCTCGCTCTTGGCTGCATTCGATTCAGCTCGTGGCAGCCAGTCTAAAAAACACTATCTTGGACTTCTCTGCATGTTCCTAAGGCAAATGTTTCTAAAGCTAATTCTTGAACCGTAAGTCCTAGACGCTCGATCTTGGCGGCATTCGTCTCAGCGCCTGGCAATTAGTATAGGAGCACTGTGTTTGACTTCTCTGGATGTTTCCCAGGCGAGTTATTGACAAGTAAATCCTAGACGCTCGATCTTGGTTATTTTCGCTTTCGCGGCTGGCAGTAAAAGAACCATGTTTCTGTGAATAACTCCTGAACCGTAAGTCCTAGACGCTCGCTCTTGGCTGCATTCGATTCAGCTCGTGGCAGCCAGTCTAAAAAACACTATCTTGGACTTCTCTGCATGTTTCCCAGGCGAGCAATTGGCAGCATGTTCAGAACCATGTTTCTGTGAATAACTCCTGAACCGTAAGTCCTAGACGCTCGCTCTTGGCTGCATTCGATTCAGCTCGTGGCAGCCAGTCTAAAAAACACTATCTTGGACTTCTCTGCATGTTCCTAAGGCAAATGTTTCTAAAGCTAATTCTTGAACCGTAAGTCCTAGACGCTCGATCTTGGCGGCATTCGTCTCAGCGCCTGGCAATTAGTATAGGAGCACTGTGTTTGACTTCTCTGGATGTTTCCCAGGCGAGTTATTGACAAGTAAATCCTAGACGCTCGATCTTGGTTATTTTCGCTTTCGCGGCTGGCAGTAAAAGAACCATGTTTCTGTGAATAACTCCTGAACCGTAAGTCCTAGACGCTCGCTCTTGGCTGCATTCGATTCAGCTCGTGGCAGCCAGTCTAAAAAACACTATCTTGGACTTCTCTGCATGTTTCCCAGGCGAGCAATTGGCAGCATGTTCAGAACCATGTTTCTGTGAATAACTCCTGAACCGTAAGTCCTAGACGCTCGCTCTTGGCTGCATTCGATTCAGCTCGTGGCAGCCAGTCTAAAAAACACTATCTTGGACTTCTCTGCATGTTTCCCAGGCGAGAAATTGGCAGCATGTTCAGAACCATGTTTCTGTGAATAACTCCTGAACCGTAAGCCCTAGACGCTCGCTCTTGGCTGCATTCGATTCAGCTCGTGGCAGCCAGTCTAAAAAACACTATCTTGGACTTCTCTGCATGTTTCCCAGGCGAGCAATTGGCAGCATGTTCAGAACCATGTTTCTGTGAATAACTCCTGAACCGTAAGTCCTAGACGCTCGCTCTTGGCTGCATTCGATTCAGCTCGTGGCAGCCAGTCTAAAAAACACTATCTTGGACTTCTCTGCATGTTTCCCAGGCGAGAAATTGGCAGCATGTTCAGAACCATGTTTCTGTGAATAACTCCTGAACCGTAAGTCCTAGACGCTCGATCTTGGCGGCATTCGTCTCAGCGCCTGGCAATTAGTATAGGAGCACTGTGTTTGACTTCTCTGGATGTTTCCCAGGCGAGTTATTGACAAGTAAATCCTAGACGCTCGATCTTGGTTATTTTCGCTTTCGCGGCTGGCAGTAAAAGAACCATGTTTCTGTGAATAACTCCTGAACCGTAAGTCCTAGACGCTCGCTCTTGGCTGCATTCGATTCAGCTCGTGGCAGCCAGTCTAAAAAACACTATCTTGGACTTCTCTGCATGTTTCCCAGACGAGAAATTGGCAGCATGTTCAGAACCATGTTTCTGTGAATAACTCCTGAACCGTAAGTCCTAGACGCTCGATCTTGGCGGCATTCGATTCAGCTCGTGGCAGCCAGTCTAAAAAACACTATCTTGGACTTCTCTGCATGTTCCTAAGGCAAATGTTTCTAAAGCTAATTCTTGAACCGTAAGTCCTAGACGCTCGATCTTGGCGGCATTCGTCTCAGCGCCTGGCAATTAGTATAGGAGCACTGTGTTTGACTTCTCTGGATGTTTCCCAGGCGAGTTATTGACAAGTAAATCCTAGACGCTCGATCTTGGTTATTTTCGCTCTCGCGGCTGGCAGTAAAAGAACCATGTTTCTGTGAATAACTCCTGAACCGTAAGTCCTAGACGCTCGCTCTTGGCTGCATTCGATTCAGCTCGTGGCAGCCAGTCTAAAAAACACTATCTTGGACTTCTCTGCATGTTCCTAAGGCAAATGTTTCTAAAGCTAATTCTTGAACCGTAAGTCCTAGACGCTCGATCTTGGCGGCATTCGTCTCAGCGCCTGGCAATTAGTATAGGAGCACTGTGTTTGACTTCTCTGGATGTTTCCCAGGCGAGTTATTGACAAGTAAATCCTAGACGCTCGATCTTGGTTATTTTCGCTTTCGCGGCTGGCAGTAAAAGAACCATGTTTCTGTGAATAACTCCTGAACCGTAAGTCCTAGACGCTCGCTCTTGGCTGCATTCGATTCAGCTCGTGGCAGCCAGTCTAAAAAACACTATCTTGGACTTCTCTGCATGTTTCCCAGGCGAGAAATTGGCAGCATGTTCAGAACCATGTTTCTGTGAATAACTCCTGAACCGTAAGTCCTAGACGCTCGCTCTTGGCTGCATTCGATTCAGCTCGTGGCAGCCAGTCTAAAAAACACTATCTTGGACTTCTCTGCATGTTTCCCAGGCGAGCAATTGGCAGCATGTTCAGAACCATGTTTCTGTGAATAACTCCTGAACCGTAAGTCCTAGACGCTCGCTCTTGGCTGCATTCGATTCAGCTCGTGGCAGCCAGTCTAAAAAACACTATCTTGGACTTCTCTGCATGTTTCCCAGGCGAGAAATTGGCAGCATGTTCAGAACCATGTTTCTGTGAATAACTCCTGAACCGTAAGTCCTAGACGCTCGCTCTTGGCTGCATTCGATTCAGCTCGTGGCAGCCAGTCTAAAAAACACTATCTTGGACTTCTCTGCATGTTTCCCAGGCGAGCAATTGGCAGCATGTTCAGAACCATGTTTCTGTGAATAACTCCTGAACCGTAAGTCCTAGACGCTCGCTCTTGGCTGCATTCGATTCAGCTCGTGGCAGCCAGTCTAAAAAACACTATCTTGGACTTCTCTGCATGTTTCCCAGGCGAGAAATTGGCAGCATGTTCAGAACCATGTTTCTGTGAATAACTCCTGAACCGTAAGTCCTAGACGCTCGATCTTGGCGGCATTCGTCTCAGCGCCTGGCAATTAGTATAGGAGCACTGTGTTTGACTTCTCTGGATGTTTCCCAGGCGAGTTATTGACAAGTAAATCCTAGACGCTCGATCTTGGTTATTTTCGCTTTCGCGGCTGGCAGTAAAAGAACCATGTTTCTGTGAATAACTCCTGAACCGTAAGTCCTAGACGCTCGCTCTTGGCTGCATTCGATTCAGCTCGTGGCAGCCAGTCTAAAAAACACTATCTTGGACTTCTCTGCATGTTTCCCAGGCGAGCAATTGGCAGCATGTTCAGAACCATGTTTCTGTGAATAACTCCTGAACCGTAAGTCCTAGACGCTCGCTCTTGGCTGCATTCGATTCAGCTCGTGGCAGCCAGTCTAAAAAACACTATCTTGGACTTCTCTGCATGTTCCTAAGGCAAATGTTTCTAAAGCTAATTCTTGAACCGTAAGTCCTAGACGCTCGATCTTGGCGGCATTCGTCTCAGCGCCTGGCAATTAGTATAGGAGCACTGTGTTTGACTTCTCTGGATGTTTCCCAGGCGAGTTATTGACAAGTAAATCCTAGACGCTCGATCTTGGTTATTTTCGCTTTCGCGGCTGGCAGTAAAAGAACCATGTTTCTGTGAATAACTCCTGAACCGTAAGTCCTAGACGCTCGCTCTTGGCTGCATTCGATTCAGCTCGTGGCAGCCAGTCTAAAAAACACTATCTTGGACTTCTCTGCATGTTCCTAAGGCAAATGTTTCTAAAGCTAATTCTTGAACCGTAAGTCCTAGACGCTCGATCTTGGCGGCATTCGTCTCAGCGCCTGGCAATTAGTATAGGAGCACTGTGTTTGACTTCTCTGGATGTTTCCCAGGCGAGTTATTGACAAGTAAATCCTAGACGCTCGATCTTGGTTATTTTCGCTTTCGCGGCTGGCAGTAAAAGAACCATGTTTCTGTGAATAACTCCTGAACCGTAAGTCCTAGACGCTCGCTCTTGGCTGCATTCGATTCAGCTCGTGGCAGCCAGTCTAAAAAACACTATCTTGGACTTCTCTGCATGTTTCCCAGACGAGAAATTGGCAGCATGTTCAGAACCATGTTTCTGTGAATAACTCCTGAACCGTAAGTCCTAGACGCTCGATCTTGGCGGCATTCGTCTCAGCGCCTGGCAATTAGTATAGGAGCACTGTGTTTGACTTCTCTGGATGTTTCCCAGGCGAGTTATTGACAAGTAAATCCTAGACGCTCGATCTTGGTTATTTTCGCTTTCGCGGCTGGCAGTAAAAGAACCATGTTTCTGTGAATAACTCCTGAACCGTAAGTCCTAGACGCTCGCTCTTGGCTGCATTCGATTCAGCTCGTGGCAGCCAGTCTAAAAAACACTATCTTGGACTTCTCTGCATGTTTCCCAGGCGAGAAATTGGCAGCATGTTCAGAACCATGTTTCTGTGAATAACTCCTGAACCGTAAGTCCTAGACGCTCGCTCTTGGCTGCATTCGATTCAGCTCGTGGCAGCCAGTCTAAAAAACACTATCTTGGACTTCTCTGCATGTTTCCCAGGCGAGCAATTGGCAGCATGTTCAGAACCATGTTTCTGTGAATAACTCCTGAACCGTAAGTCCTAGACGCTCGCTCTTGGCTGCATTCGATTCAGCTCGTGGCAGCCAGTCTAAAAAACACTATCTTGGACTTCTCTGCATGTTTCCCAGGCGAGAAATTGGCAGCATGTTCAGAACCATGTTTCTGTGAATAACTCCTGAACCGTAAGTCCTAGACGCTCGCTCTTGGCTGCATTCGATTCAGCTCGTGGCAGCCAGTCTAAAAAACACTATCTTGGACTTCTCTGCATGTTTCTTAGGCGAGCAATTGGCAGCATGTTCAGAACCATGTTTCTGTGAATAACTCCTGAACCGTAAGTCCTAGACGCTCGCTCTTGGCTGCATTCGATTCAGCTCGTGGCAGCCAGTCTAAAAAACACTATCTTGGACTTCTCTGCATGTTTCCCAGGCGAGAAATTGGCAGCATGTTCAGAACCATGTTTCTGTGAATAACTCCTGAACCGTAAGTCCTAGACGCTCGATCTTGGCGGCATTCGTCTCAGCGCCTGGCAATTAGTATAGGAGCACTGTGTTTGACTTCTCTGGATGTTTCCCAGGCGAGTTATTGACAAGTAAATCCTAGACGCTCGATCTTGGTTATTTTCGCTTTCGCGGCTGGCAGTAAAAGAACCATGTTTCTGTGAATAACTCCTGAACCGTAAGTCCTAGACGCTCGCTCTTGGCTGCATTCGATTCAGCTCGTGGCAGCCAGTCTAAAAAACACTATCTTGGACTTCTCTGCATGTTTCCCAGACGAGAAATTGGCAGCATGTTCAGAACCATGTTTCTGTGAATAACTCCTGAACCGTAAGTCCTAGACGCTCGATCTTGGCGGCATTCGTCTCAGCGCCTGGCAATTAGTATAGGAGCACTGTGTTTGACTTCTCTGGATGTTTCCCAGGCGAGTTATTGACAAGTAAATCCTAGACGCTCGATCTTGGTTATTTTCGCATTCGCGGCTGGCAGTAAAAGAACCATGTTTCTGTGAATAACTCCTGAACCGTAAGTCCTAGACGCTCGCTCTTGGCTGCATTCGATTCAGCTCGTGGCAGCCAGTCTAAAAAACACTATCTTGGACTTCTCTGCATGTTTCCCAGGCGAGAAATTGGCAGCATGTTCAGAACCATGTTTCTGTGAATAACTCCTGAACCGTAAGTCCTAGACGCTCGCTCTTGGCTGCATTCGATTCAGCTCGTGGCAGCCAGTCTAAAAAACACTATCTTGGACTTCTCTGCATGTTTCCCAGGCGAGAAATTGGCAGCATGTTCAGAACCATGTTTCTGTGAATAACTCCTGAACCGTAAGTCCTAGACGCTCGCTCTTGGCTGCATTCGATTCAGCTCGTGGCAGCCAGTCTAACAAACACTATCCCGGACTTCTCTGCATGTTTCCCAGGCGAGCAATTGGCAGCATGTTCAGAACCATGTTTCTGTGAATAACTCCTGAACCGTAAGTCCTAGACGCTCGCTCTTGGCTGCATTCGATTCAGCTCGTGGCAGCCAGTCTAAAAAACACTATCTTGGACTTCTCTGCATGTTTCCCAGGCGAGAAATTGGCAGCATGTTCAGAACCATGTTTCTGTGAATAACTCCTGAACCGTAAGTCCTAGACGCTCGATCTTGGCGGCATTCGTCTCAGCGCCTGGCAATTAGTATAGGAGCACTGTGTTTGACTTCTCTGGATGTTTCCCAGGCGAGTTATTGACAAGTAAATCCTAGACGCTCGATCTTGGTTATTTTCGCTTTCGCGGCTGGCAGTAAAAGAACCATGTTTCTGTGAATAACTCCTGAACCGTAAGTCCTAGACGCTCGCTCTTGGCTGCATTCGATTCAGCTCGTGGCAGCCAGTCTAAAAAACACTATCTTGGACTTCTCTGCATGTTTCCCAGGCGAGCAATTGGCAGCATGTTCAGAACCATGTTTCTGTGAATAACTCCTGAACCGTAAGTCCTAGACGCTCGCTCTTGGCTGCATTCGATTCAGCTCGTGGCAGCCAGTCTAGAAAACACTATCTTGGACTTCTCTGCATGTTTCCCAGGCGAGCAATTGGCAGCATGTTCAGAACCATGTTTCTGTGAATAACTCCTGAACCGTAAGTCACAGACGCTCGCTCTTGGCTGCATTCGATTCAGCTCGTGGCAGCCAGTCTAAAAAACACTATCTTGGACTTCTCTGCATGTTCCTAAGGCAAATGTTTCTAAAGCTAATTCTTGAACCGTAAGTCCTAGACGCTCGATCTTGGCGGCATTCGTCTCAGCGCCTGGCAATTAGTATAGGAGCACTGTGTTTGACTTCTCTGGATGTTTCCCAGGCGAGTTATTGACAAGTAAATCCTAGACGCTCGATCTTGGTTATTTTCGCTTTCGCGGCTGGCAGTAAAAGAACCATGTTTCTGTGAATAACTCCTGAACCGTAAGTCCTAGACGCTCGCTCTTGGCTGCATTCGATTCAGCTCGTGGCAGCCAGTCTAAAAAACACTATCTTGGACTTCTCTGCATGTTTCCCAGGCGAGCAATTGGCAGCATGTTCAGAACCATGTTTCTGTGAATAACTCCTGAACCGTAAGTCCTAGACGCTCGCTCTTGGCTGCATTCGATTCAGCTCGTGGCAGCCAGTCTAAAAAACACTATCTTGGACTTCTCTGCATGTTCCTAAGGCAAATGTTTCTAAAGCTAATTCTTGAACCGTAAGTCCTAGACGCTCGATCTTGGCGGCATTCGTCTCAGCGCCTGGCAATTAGTATAGGAGCACTGTGTTTGACTTCTCTGGATGTTTCCCAGGCGAGTTATTGACAAGTAAATCCTAGACGCTCGATCTTGGTTATTTTCGCATTCGCGGCTGGCAGTAAAAGAACCATGTTTCTGTGAATAACTCCTGAACCGTAAGTCCTAGACGCTCGCTCTTGGCTGCATTCGATTCAGCTCGTGGCAGCCAGTCTAAAAAACACTATCTTGGACTTCTCTGCATGTTTCCCAGGCGAGCAATTGGCAGCATGTTCAGAACCATGTTTCTGTGAATAACTCCTGAACCGTAAGTCCTAGACGCTCGCTCTTGGCTGCATTCGATTCAGCTCGTGGCAGCCAGTCTAAAAAACACTATCTTGGACTTCTCTGCATGTTTCCCAGGCGAGAAATTGGCAGCATGTTCAGAACCATGTTTCTGTGAATAACTCCTGAACCGTAAGTCCTAGACGCTCGCTCTTGGCTGCATTCGATTCAGCTCGTGGCAGCCAGTCTAAAAAACACTATCTCGGACTTCTCTGCATGTTTCCCAGGCGAGCAATTGGCAGCATGTTCAGAACCATGTTTCTGTGAATAACTCCTGAACCGTAAGTCCTAGACGCTCGCTCTTGGCTGCATTCGATTCAGCTCGTGGCAGCCAGTCTAAAAAACACTATCTTGGACTTCTCTGCATGTTTCCCAGGCGAGAAATTGGCAGCATGTTCAGAACCATGTTTCTGTGAATAACTCCTGAACCGTAAGTCCTAGACGCTCGATCTTGGCGGCATTCGTCTCAGCGCCTGGCAATTAGTATAGCAGCACTGTGTTTGACTTCTCTGGATGTTTCCCAGGCGAGTTATTGACAAGTAAATCCTAGACGCTCGATCTTGGTTATTTTCGCTTTCGCGGCTGGCAGTAAAAGAACCATGTTTCTGTGAATAACTCCTGAACCGTAAGTCCTAGACGCTCGCTCTTGGCTGCATTCGATTCAGCTCGTGGCAGCCAGTCTAAAAAACACTATCTTGGACTTCTCTGCATGTTTCCCAGGCGAGCAATTGGCAGCATGTTCAGAACCATGTTTCTGTGAATAACTCCTGAACCGTAAGTCCTAGACGCTCGCTCTTGGCTGCATTCGATTCAGCTCGTGGCAGCCAGTCTAGAAAACACTATCTTGGACTTCTCTGCATGTTTCCCAGGCGAGCAATTGGCAGCATGTTCAGAACCATGTTTCTGTGAATAACTCCTGAACCGTAAGTCACAGACGCTCGCTCTTGGCTGCATTCGATTCAGCTCGTGGCAGCCAGTCTAAAAAACACTATCTTGGACTTCTCTGCATGTTCCTAAGGCAAATGTTTCTAAAGCTAATTCTTGAACCGTAAGTCCTAGACGCTCGATCTTGGCGGCATTCGTCTCAGCGCCTGGCAATTAGTATAGGAGCACTGTGTTTGACTTCTCTGGATGTTTCCCAGGCGAGTTATTGACAAGTAAATCCTAGACGCTCGATCTTGGTTATTTTCGCTTTCGCGGCTGGCAGTAAAAGAACCATGTTTCTGTGAATAACTCCTGAACCGTAAGTCCTAGACGCTCGCTCTTGGCTGCATTCGATTCAGCTCGTGGCAGCCAGTCTAAAAAACACTATCTTGGACTTCTCTGCATGTTTCCCAGGCGAGCAATTGGCAGCATGTTCAGAACCATGTTTCTGTGAATAACTCCTGAACCGTAAGTCCTAGACGCTCGCTCTTGGCTGCATTCGATTCAGCTCGTGGCAGCCAGTCTAAAAAACACTATCTTGGACTTCTCTGCATGTTCCTAAGGCAAATGTTTCTAAAGCTAATTCTTGAACCGTAAGTCCTAGACGCTCGATCTTGGCGGCATTCGTCTCAGCGCCTGGCAATTAGTATAGGAGCACTGTGTTTGACTTCTCTGGATGTTTCCCAGGCGAGTTATTGACAAGTAAACCCTAGACGCTCGATCTTGGTTATTTTCGCTTTCGCGGCTGGCAGTAAAAGAACCATGTTTCTGTGAATAACTCCTGAACCGTAAGTCCTAGACGCTCGCTCTTGGCTGCATTCGATTCAGCTCGTGGCAGCCAGTCTAAAAAACACTATCTTGGACTTCTCTGCATGTTTCCCAGGCGAGAAATTGGCAGCATGTTCAGAACCATGTTTCTGTGAATAACTCCTGAACCGTAAGTCCTAGACGCTCGATCTTGGCGGCATTCGTCTCAGCGCCTGGCAATTAGTATAGGAGCACTGTGTTTGACTTCTCTGGATGTTTCCCAGGCGAGTTATTGACAAGTAAATCCTAGACGCTCGATCTTGGTTATTTTCGCTTTCGCGGCTGGCAGTAAAAGAACCATGTTTCTGTGAATAACTCCTGAACCGTAAGTCCTAGACGCTCGCTCTTGGCTGCATTCGATTCAGCTCGTGGCAGCCAGTCTAAAAAACACTATCTTGGACTTCTCTGCATGTTTCCCAGGCGAGCAATTGGCAGCATGTTCAGAACCATGTTTCTGTGAATAACTCCTGAACCGTAAGTCACAGACGCTCGCTCTTGGCTGCATTCGATTCAGCTCGTGGCAGCCAGTCTAAAAAACACTATCTTGGACTTCTCTGCATGTTCCTAAGGCAAATGTTTCTAAAGCTAATTCTTGAACCGTAAGTCCTAGACGCTCGATCTTGGCGGCATTCGTCTCAGCGCCTGGCAATTAGTATAGGAGCACTGTGTTTGACTTCTCTGGATGTTTCCCAGGCGAGTTATTGACAAGTAAATCCTAGACGCTCGATCTTGGTTATTTTCGCTTTCGCGGCTGGCAGTAAAAGAACCATGTTTCTGTGAATAACTCCTGAACCGTAAGTCCTAGACGCTCGCTCTTGGCTGCATTCGATTCAGCTCGTGGCAGCCAGTCTAAAAAACACTATCTTGGACTTCTCTGCATGTTTCCCAGGCGAGCAATTGGCAGCATGTTCAGAACCATGTTTCTGTGAATAACTCCTGAACCGTAAGTCCTAGACGCTCGCTCTTGGCTGCATTCGATTCAGCTCGTGGCAGCCAGTCTAAAAAACACTATCTTGGACTTCTCTGCATGTTCCTAAGGCAAATGTTTCTAAAGCTAATTCTTGAACCGTAAGTCCTAGACGCTCGATCTTGGCGGCATTCGTCTCAGCGCCTGGCAATTAGTATAGGAGCACTGTGTTTGACTTCTCTGGATGTTTCCCAGGCGAGTTATTGACAAGTAAATCCTAGACGCTCGATCTTGGTTATTTTCGCTTTCGCGGCTGGCAGTAAAAGAACCATGTTTCTGTGAATAACTCCTGAACCGTAAGTCCTAGACGCTCGCTCTTGGCTGCATTCGATTCAGCTCGTGGCAGCCAGTCTAAAAAACACTATCTTGGACTTCTCTGCATGTTTCCCAGGCGAGCAATTGGCAGCATGTTCAGAACCATGTTTCTGTGAATAACTCCTGAACTGTAAGTCCTAGACGCTCGCTCTTGGCTGCATTCGATTCAGCTCGTGGCAGCCAGTCTAAAAAACACTATCTTGGACTTCTCTGCATGTTCCTAAGGCAAATGTTTCTAAAGCTAATTCTTGAACCGTAAGTCCTAGACGCTCGATCTTGGCGGCATTCGTCTCAGCGCCTGGCAATTAGTATAGGAGCACTGTGTTTGACTTCTCTGGATGTTTCCCAGGCGAGTTATTGACAAGTAAATCCTAGACGCTCGATCTTGGTTATTTTCGCTTTCGCGGCTGGCAGTAAAAGAACCATGTTTCTGTGAATAACTCCTGAACCGTAAGTCCTAGACGCTCGCTCTTGGCTGCATTCGATTCAGCTCGTGGCAGCCAGTCTAAAAAACACTATCTTGGACTTCTCTGCATGTTTCCCAGGCGAGCAATTGGCAGCATGTTCAGAACCATGTTTCTGTGAATAACTCCTGAACCGTAAGTCCTAGACGCTCGCTCTTGGCTGCATTCGATTCAGCTCGTGGCAGCCAGTCTAAAAAACACTATCTTGGACTTCTCTGCATGTTCCTAAGGCAAATGTTTCTAAAGCTAATTCTTGAACCGTAAGTCCTAGACGCTCGATCTTGGCGGCATTCGTCTCAGCGCCTGGCAATTAGTATAGGAGCACTGTGTTTGACTTCTCTGGATGTTTCCCAGGCGAGTTATTGACAAGTAAATCCTAGACGCTCGATCTTGGTTATTTTCGCTTTCGCGGCTGGCAGTAAAAGAACCATGTTTCTGTGAATAACTCCTGAACCGTAAGTCCTAGACGCTCGCTCTTGGCTGCATTCGATTCAGCTCGTGGCAGCCAGTCTAAAAAACACTATCTTGGACTTCTCTGCATGTTTCCCAGGCGAGCAATTGGCAGCATGTTCAGAACCATGTTTCTGTGAATAACTCCTGAACCGTAAGTCCTAGACGCTCGCTCTTGGCTGCATTCGATTCAGCTCGTGGCAGCCAGTCTAGAAAACACTATCTTGGACTTCTCTGCATGTTTCCCAGGCGAGCAATTGGCAGCATGTTCAGAACCATGTTTCTGTGAATAACTCCTGAACCGTAAGTCACAGACGCTCGCTCTTGGCTGCATTCGATTCAGCTCGTGGCAGCCAGTCTAAAAAACACTATCTTGGACTTCTCTGCATGTTCCTAAGGCAAATGTTTCTAAAGCTAATTCTTGAACCGTAAGTCCTAGACGCTCGATCTTGGCGGCATTCGTCTCAGCGCCTGGCAATTAGTATAGGAGCACTGTGTTTGACTTCTCTGGATGTTTCCCAGGCGAGTTATTGACAAGTAAATCCTAGACGCTCGATCTTGGTTATTTTCGCTTTCGCGGCTGGCAGTAAAAGAACCATGTTTCTGTGAATAACTCCTGAACCGTAAGTCCTAGACGCTCGCTCTTGGCTGCATTCGATTCAGCTCGTGGCAGCCAGTCTAAAAAACACTATCTTGGACTTCTCTGCATGTTTCCCAGGCGAGCAATTGGCAGCATGTTCAGAACCATGTTTCTGTGAATAACTCCTGAACCGTAAGTCCTAGACGCTCGCTCTTGGCTGCATTCGATTCAGCTCGTGGCAGCCAGTCTAAAAACACTATCTTGGACTTCTCTGCATGTTCCTAAGGCAAATGTTTCTAAAGCTAATTCTTGAACCGTAAGTCCTAGACGCTCGATCTTGGCGGCATTCGTCTCAGCGCCTGGCAATTAGTATAGGAGCACTGTGTTTGACTTCTCTGGATGTTTCCCAGGCGAGTTATTGACAAGTAAATCCTAGACGCTCGATCTTGGTTATTTTCGCATTCGCGGCTGGCAGTAAAAGAACCATGTTTCTGTGAATAACTCCTGAACCGTAAGTCCTAGACGCTCGCTCTTGGCTGCATTCGATTCAGCTCGTGGCAGCCAGTCTAAAAAACACTATCTTGGACTTCTCTGCATGTTTCCCAGGCGAGCAATTGGCAGCATGTTCAGAACCATGTTTCTGTGAATAACTCCTGAACCGTAAGTCCTAGACGCTCGCTCTTGGCTGCATTCGATTCAGCTCGTGGCAGCCAGTCTAAAAAACACTATCTTGGACTTCTCTGCATGTTTCCCAGGCGAGAAATTGGCAGCATGTCAGAACCATGTTTCTGTGAATAACTCCTGAACCGTAAGTCCTAGACGCTCGCTCTTGGCTGCATTCGATTCAGCTCGTGGCAGCCAGTCTAAAAAACACTATCTCGGACTTCTCTGCATGTTTCCCAGGCGAGCAATTGGCAGCATGTTCAGAACCATGTTTCTGTGAATAACTCCTGAACCGTAAGTCCTAGACGCTCGCTCTTGGCTGCATTCGATTCAGCTCGTGGCAGCCAGTCTAAAAAACACTATCTTGGACTTCTCTGCATGTTTCCCAGGCGAGAAATTGGCAGCATGTTCAGAACCATGTTTCTGTGAATAACTCCTGAACCGTAAGTCCTAGACGCTCGATCTTGGCGGCATTCGTCTCAGCGCCTGGCAATTAGTATAGCAGCACTGTGTTTGACTTCTCTGGATGTTTCCCAGGCGAGTTATTGACAAGTAAATCCTAGACGCTCGATCTTGGTTATTTTCGCTTTCGCGGCTGGCAGTAAAAGAACCATGTTTCTGTGAATAACTCCTGAACCGTAAGTCCTAGACGCTCGCTCTTGGCTGCATTCGATTCAGCTCGTGGCAGCCAGTCTAAAAAACACTATCTTGGACTTCTCTGCATGTTTCCCAGGCGAGCAATTGGCAGCATGTTCAGAACCATGTTTCTGTGAATAACTCCTGAACCGTAAGTCCTAGACGCTCGCTCTTGGCTGCATTCGATTCAGCTCGTGGCAGCCAGTCTAGAAAACACTATCTTGGACTTCTCTGCATGTTTCCCAGGCGAGCAATTGGCAGCATGTTCAGAACCATGTTTCTGTGAATAACTCCTGAACCGTAAGTCACAGACGCTCGCTCTTGGCTGCATTCGATTCAGCTCGTGGCAGCCAGTCTAAAAAACACTATCTTGGACTTCTCTGCATGTTCCTAAGGCAAATGTTTCTAAAGCTAATTCTTGAACCGTAAGTCCTAGACGCTCGATCTTGGCGGCATTCGTCTCAGCGCCTGGCAATTAGTATAGGAGCACTGTGTTTGACTTCTCTGGATGTTTCCCAGGCGAGTTATTGACAAGTAAATCCTAGACGCTCGATCTTGGTTATTTTCGCTTTCGCGGCTGGCAGTAAAAGAACCATGTTTCTGTGAATAACTCCTGAACCGTAAGTCCTAGACGCTCGCTCTTGGCTGCATTCGATTCAGCTCGTGGCAGCCAGTCTAAAAAACACTATCTTGGACTTCTCTGCATGTTTCCCAGGCGAGCAATTGGCAGCATGTTCAGAACCATGTTTCTGTGAATAACTCCTGAACCGTAAGTCCTAGACGCTCGCTCTTGGCTGCATTCGATTCAGCTCGTGGCAGCCAGTCTAAAAAACACTATCTTGGACTTCTCTGCATGTTTCCCAGGCGAGAAATTGGCAGCATGTTCAGAACCATGTTTCTGTGAATAACTCCTGAACCGTAAGTCCTAGACGCTCGCTCTTGGCTGCATTCGATTCAGCTCGTGGCAGCCAGTCTAAAAAACACTATCTCGGACTTCTCTGCATGTTTCCCAGGCGAGCAATTGGCAGCATGTTCAGAACCATGTTTCTGTGAATAACTCCTGAACCGTAAGTCCTAGACGCTCGCTCTTGGCTGCATTCGATTCAGCTCGTGGCAGCCAGTCTAAAAAACACTATCTTGGACTTCTCTGCATGTTTCCCAGGCGAGAAATTGGCAGCATGTTCAGAACCATGTTTCTGTGAATAACTCCTGAACCGTAAGTCCTAGACGCTCGATCTTGGCGGCATTCGTCTCAGCGCCTGGCAATTAGTATAGCAGCACTGTGTTTGACTTCTCTGGATGTTTCCCAGGCGAGTTATTGACAAGTAAATCCTAGACGCTCGATCTTGGTTATTTTCGCTTTCGCGGCTGGCAGTAAAAGAACCATGTTTCTGTGAATAACTCCTGAACCGTAAGTCCTAGACGCTCGCTCTTGGCTGCATTCGATTCAGCTCGTGGCAGCCAGTCTAAAAAACACTATCTTGGACTTCTCTGCATGTTTCCCAGGCGAGCAATTGGCAGCATGTTCAGAACCATGTTTCTGTGAATAACTCCTGAACCGTAAGTCCTAGACGCTCGCTCTTGGCTGCATTCGATTCAGCTCGTGGCAGCCAGTCTAGAAAACACTATCTTGGACTTCTCTGCATGTTTCCCAGGCGAGCAATTGGCAGCATGTTCAGAACCATGTTTCTGTGAATAACTCCTGAACCGTAAGTCACAGACGCTCGCTCTTGGCTGCATTCGATTCAGCTCGTGGCAGCCAGTCTAAAAAACACTATCTTGGACTTCTCTGCATGTTCCTAAGGCAAATGTTTCTAAAGCTAATTCTTGAACCGTAAGTCCTAGACGCTCGATCTTGGCGGCATTCGTCTCAGCGCCTGGCAATTAGTATAGGAGCACTGTGTTTGACTTCTCTGGATGTTTCCCAGGCGAGTTATTGACAAGTAAATCCTAGACGCTCGATCTTGGTTATTTTCGCTTTCGCGGCTGGCAGTAAAAGAACCATGTTTCTGTGAATAACTCCTGAACCGTAAGTCCTAGACGCTCGCTCTTGGCTGCATTCGATTCAGCTCGTGGCAGCCAGTCTAAAAAACACTATCTTGGACTTCTCTGCATGTTTCCCAGGCGAGCAATTGGCAGCATGTTCAGAACCATGTTTCTGTGAATAACTCCTGAACCGTAAGTCCTAGACGCTCGCTCTTGGCTGCATTCGATTCAGCTCGTGGCAGCCAGTCTAAAAAACACTATCTTGGACTTCTCTGCATGTTCCTAAGGCAAATGTTTCTAAAGCTAATTCTTGAACCGTAAGTCCTAGACGCTCGATCTTGGCGGCATTCGTCTCAGCGCCTGGCAATTAGTATAGGAGCACTGTGTTTGACTTCTCTGGATGTTTCCCAGGCGAGTTATTGACAAGTAAACCCTAGACGCTCGATCTTGGTTATTTTCGCTTTCGCGGCTGGCAGTAAAAGAACCATGTTTCTGTGAATAACTCCTGAACCGTAAGTCCTAGACGCTCGCTCTTGGCTGCATTCGATTCAGCTCGTGGCAGCCAGTCTAAAAAACACTATCTTGGACTTCTCTGCATGTTTCCCAGGCGAGAAATTGGCAGCATGTTCAGAACCATGTTTCTGTGAATAACTCCTGAACCGTAAGTCCTAGACGCTCGATCTTGGCGGCATTCGTCTCAGCGCCTGGCAATTAGTATAGGAGCACTGTGTTTGACTTCTCTGGATGTTTCCCAGGCGAGTTATTGACAAGTAAATCCTAGACGCTCGATCTTGGTTATTTTCGCTTTCGCGGCTGGCAGTAAAAGAACCATGTTTCTGTGAATAACTCCTGAACCGTAAGTCCTAGACGCTCGCTCTTGGCTGCATTCGATTCAGCTCGTGGCAGCCAGTCTAAAAAACACTATCTTGGACTTCTCTGCATGTTTCCCAGGCGAGCAATTGGCAGCATGTTCAGAACCATGTTTCTGTGAATAACTCCTGAACCGTAAGTCACAGACGCTCGCTCTTGGCTGCATTCGATTCAGCTCGTGGCAGCCAGTCTAAAAAACACTATCTTGGACTTCTCTGCATGTTCCTAAGGCAAATGTTTCTAAAGCTAATTCTTGAACCGTAAGTCCTAGACGCTCGATCTTGGCGGCATTCGTCTCAGCGCCTGGCAATTAGTATAGGAGCACTGTGTTTGACTTCTCTGGATGTTTCCCAGGCGAGTTATTGACAAGTAAATCCTAGACGCTCGATCTTGGTTATTTTCGCTTTCGCGGCTGGCAGTAAAAGAACCATGTTTCTGTGAATAACTCCTGAACCGTAAGTCCTAGACGCTCGCTCTTGGCTGCATTCGATTCAGCTCGTGGCAGCCAGTCTAAAAAACACTATCTTGGACTTCTCTGCATGTTTCCCAGGCGAGCAATTGGCAGCATGTTCAGAACCATGTTTCTGTGAATAACTCCTGAACCGTAAGTCCTAGACGCTCGCTCTTGGCTGCATTCGATTCAGCTCGTGGCAGCCAGTCTAAAAAACACTATCTTGGACTTCTCTGCATGTTCCTAAGGCAAATGTTTCTAAAGCTAATTCTTGAACCGTAAGTCCTAGACGCTCGATCTTGGCGGCATTCGTCTCAGCGCCTGGCAATTAGTATAGGAGCACTGTGTTTGACTTCTCTGGATGTTTCCCAGGCGAGTTATTGACAAGTAAATCCTAGACGCTCGATCTTGGTTATTTTCGCTTTCGCGGCTGGCAGTAAAAGAACCATGTTTCTGTGAATAACTCCTGAACCGTAAGTCCTAGACGCTCGCTCTTGGCTGCATTCGATTCAGCTCGTGGCAGCCAGTCTAAAAAACACTATCTTGGACTTCTCTGCATGTTTCCCAGGCGAGCAATTGGCAGCATGTTCAGAACCATGTTTCTGTGAATAACTCCTGAACTGTAAGTCCTAGACGCTCGCTCTTGGCTGCATTCGATTCAGCTCGTGGCAGCCAGTCTAAAAAACACTATCTTGGACTTCTCTGCATGTTCCTAAGGCAAATGTTTCTAAAGCTAATTCTTGAACCGTAAGTCCTAGACGCTCGATCTTGGCGGCATTCGTCTCAGCGCCTGGCAATTAGTATAGGAGCACTGTGTTTGACTTCTCTGGATGTTTCCCAGGCGAGTTATTGACAAGTAAATCCTAGACGCTCGATCTTGGTTATTTTCGCTTTCGCGGCTGGCAGTAAAAGAACCATGTTTCTGTGAATAACTCCTGAACCGTAAGTCCTAGACGCTCGCTCTTGGCTGCATTCGATTCAGCTCGTGGCAGCCAGTCTAAAAAACACTATCTTGGACTTCTCTGCATGTTTCCCAGGCGAGCAATTGGCAGCATGTTCAGAACCATGTTTCTGTGAATAACTCCTGAACCGTAAGTCCTAGACGCTCGCTCTTGGCTGCATTCGATTCAGCTCGTGGCAGCCAGTCTAAAAAACACTATCTTGGACTTCTCTGCATGTTCCTAAGGCAAATGTTTCTAAAGCTAATTCTTGAACCGTAAGTCCTAGACGCTCGATCTTGGCGGCATTCGTCTCAGCGCCTGGCAATTAGTATAGGAGCACTGTGTTTGACTTCTCTGGATGTTTCCCAGGCGAGTTATTGACAAGTAAATCCTAGACGCTCGATCTTGGTTATTTTCGCTTTCGCGGCTGGCAGTAAAAGAACCATGTTTCTGTGAATAACTCCTGAACCGTAAGTCCTAGACGCTCGCTCTTGGCTGCATTCGATTCAGCTCGTGGCAGCCAGTCTAAAAAACACTATCTTGGACTTCTCTGCATGTTTCCCAGGCGAGCAATTGGCAGCATGTTCAGAACCATGTTTCTGTGAATAACTCCTGAACCGTAAGTCCTAGACGCTCGCTCTTGGCTGCATTCGATTCAGCTCGTGGCAGCCAGTCTAAAAAACACTATCTTGGACTTCTCTGCATGTTTCCCAGGCGAGAAATTGGCAGCATGTTCAGAACCATGTTTCTGTGAATAACTCCTGAACCGTAAGTCCTAGACGCTCGCTCTTGGCTGCATTCGATTCAGCTCGTGGCAGCCAGTCTAAAAAACACTATCTTGGACTTCTCTGCATGTTTCCCAGGCGAGCAATTGGCAGCATGTTCAGAACCATGTTTCTGTGAATAACTCCTGAACCGTAAGTCCTAGACGCTCGCTCTTGGCTGCATTCGATTCAGCTCGTGGCAGCCAGTCTAAAAAACACTATCTTGGACTTCTCTGCATGTTTCCCAGGCGAGAAATTGGCAGCATGTTCAGAACCATGTTTCTGTGAATAACTCCTGAACCGTAAGTCCTAGACGCTCGATCTTGGCGGCATTCGTCTCAGCGCCTGGCAATTAGTATAGGAGCACTGTGTTTGACTTCTCTGGATGTTTCCCAGGCGAGTTATTGACAAGTAAATCCTAGACGCTCGATCTTGGTTATTTTCGCTTTCGCGGCTGGCAGTAAAAGAACCATGTTTCTGTGAATAAACTCCTGAACCGTAAGTCCTAGACGCTCGCTCTTGGCTGCATTCGATTCAGCTCGTGGCAGCCAGTCTAAAAAACACTATCTTGGACTTCTCTGCATGTTTCCCAGGCGAGAAATTGGCAGCATGTTCAGAACCATGTTTCTGTGAATAACTCCTGAACCGTAAGTCCTAGACGCTCGCTCTTGGCTGCATTCGATTCAGCTCGTGGCAGCCAGTCTAAAAAACACTATCTTGGACTTCTCTGCATGTTTCCCAGGCGAGAAATTGGCAGCATGTTCAGAACCATGTTTCTGTGAATAACTCCTGAACCGTAAGTCCTAGACGCTCGCTCTTGGCTGCATTCGATTCAGCTCGTGGCAGCCAGTCTAAAAAACACTATCTCGGACTTCTCTGCATGTTTCCCAGGCGAGCAATTGGCAGCATGTTCAGAACCATGTTTCTGTGAATAACTCCTGAACCGTAAGTCCTAGACGCTCGCTCTTGGCTGCATTCGATTCAGCTCGTGGCAGCCAGTCTAAAAAACACTATCTTGGACTTCTCTGCATGTTTCCCAGGCGAGAAATTGGCAGCATGTTCAGAACCATGTTTCTGTGAATAACTCCTGAACCGTAAGTCCTAGACGCTCGATCTTGGCGGCATTCGTCTCAGCGCCTGGCAATTAGTATAGCAGCACTGTGTTTGACTTCTCTGGATGTTTCCCAGGCGAGTTATTGACAAGTAAATCCTAGACGCTCGATCTTGGTTATTTTCGCTTTCGCGGCTGGCAGTAAAAGAACCATGTTTCTGTGAATAACTCCTGAACCGTAAGTCCTAGACGCTCGCTCTTGGCTGCATTCGATTCAGCTCGTGGCAGCCAGTCTAAAAAACACTATCTTGGACTTCTCTGCATGTTTCCCAGGCGAGCAATTGGCAGCATGTTCAGAACCATGTTTCTGTGAATAACTCCTGAACCGTAAGTCCTAGACGCTCGCTCTTGGCTGCATTCGATTCAGCTCGTGGCAGCCAGTCTAGAAAACACTATCTTGGACTTCTCTGCATGTTTCCCAGGCGAGCAATTGGCAGCATGTTCAGAACCATGTTTCTGTGAATAACTCCTGAACCGTAAGTCACAGACGCTCGCTCTTGGCTGCATTCGATTCAGCTCGTGGCAGCCAGTCTAAAAAACACTATCTTGGACTTCTCTGCATGTTCCTAAGGCAAATGTTTCTAAAGCTAATTCTTGAACCGTAAGTCCTAGACGCTCGATCTTGGCGGCATTCGTCTCAGCGCCTGGCAATTAGTATAGGAGCACTGTGTTTGACTTCTCTGGATGTTTCCCAGGCGAGTTATTGACAAGTAAATCCTAGACGCTCGATCTTGGTTATTTTCGCTTTCGCGGCTGGCAGTAAAAGAACCATGTTTCTGTGAATAACTCCTGAACCGTAAGTCCTAGACGCTCGCTCTTGGCTGCATTCGATTCAGCTCGTGGCAGCCAGTCTAAAAAACACTATCTTGGACTTCTCTGCATGTTTCCCAGGCGAGCAATTGGCAGCATGTTCAGAACCATGTTTCTGTGAATAACTCCTGAACCGTAAGTCCTAGACGCTCGCTCTTGGCTGCATTCGATTCAGCTCGTGGCAGCCAGTCTAAAAAACACTATCTTGGACTTCTCTGCATGTTCCTAAGGCAAATGTTTCTAAAGCTAATTCTTGAACCGTAAGTCCTAGACGCTCGATCTTGGCGGCATTCGTCTCAGCGCCTGGCAATTAGTATAGGAGCACTGTGTTTGACTTCTCTGGATGTTTCCCAGGCGAGTTATTGACAAGTAAACCCTAGACGCTCGATCTTGGTTATTTTCGCTTTCGCGGCTGGCAGTAAAAGAACCATGTTTCTGTGAATAACTCCTGAACCGTAAGTCCTAGACGCTCGCTCTTGGCTGCATTCGATTCAGCTCGTGGCAGCCAGTCTAAAAAACACTATCTTGGACTTCTCTGCATGTTTCCCAGGCGAGAAATTGGCAGCATGTTCAGAACCATGTTTCTGTGAATAACTCCTGAACCGTAAGTCCTAGACGCTCGATCTTGGCGGCATTCGTCTCAGCGCCTGGCAATTAGTATAGGAGCACTGTGTTTGACTTCTCTGGATGTTTCCCAGGCGAGTTATTGACAAGTAAATCCTAGACGCTCGATCTTGGTTATTTTCGCTTTCGCGGCTGGCAGTAAAAGAACCATGTTTCTGTGAATAACTCCTGAACCGTAAGTCCTAGACGCTCGCTCTTGGCTGCATTCGATTCAGCTCGTGGCAGCCAGTCTAAAAAACACTATCTTGGACTTCTCTGCATGTTTCCCAGGCGAGCAATTGGCAGCATGTTCAGAACCATGTTTCTGTGAATAACTCCTGAACCGTAAGTCACAGACGCTCGCTCTTGGCTGCATTCGATTCAGCTCGTGGCAGCCAGTCTAAAAAACACTATCTTGGACTTCTCTGCATGTTCCTAAGGCAAATGTTTCTAAAGCTAATTCTTGAACCGTAAGTCCTAGACGCTCGATCTTGGCGGCATTCGTCTCAGCGCCTGGCAATTAGTATAGGAGCACTGTGTTTGACTTCTCTGGATGTTTCCCAGGCGAGTTATTGACAAGTAAATCCTAGACGCTCGATCTTGGTTATTTTCGCTTTCGCGGCTGGCAGTAAAAGAACCATGTTTCTGTGAATAACTCCTGAACCGTAAGTCCTAGACGCTCGCTCTTGGCTGCATTCGATTCAGCTCGTGGCAGCCAGTCTAAAAAACACTATCTTGGACTTCTCTGCATGTTTCCCAGGCGAGCAATTGGCAGCATGTTCAGAACCATGTTTCTGTGAATAACTCCTGAACCGTAAGTCCTAGACGCTCGCTCTTGGCTGCATTCGATTCAGCTCGTGGCAGCCAGTCTAAAAAACACTATCTTGGACTTCTCTGCATGTTCCTAAGGCAAATGTTTCTAAAGCTAATTCTTGAACCGTAAGTCCTAGACGCTCGATCTTGGCGGCATTCGTCTCAGCGCCTGGCAATTAGTATAGGAGCACTGTGTTTGACTTCTCTGGATGTTTCCCAGGCGAGTTATTGACAAGTAAATCCTAGACGCTCGATCTTGGTTATTTTCGCTTTCGCGGCTGGCAGTAAAAGAACCATGTTTCTGTGAATAACTCCTGAACCGTAAGTCCTAGACGCTCGCTCTTGGCTGCATTCGATTCAGCTCGTGGCAGCCAGTCTAAAAAACACTATCTTGGACTTCTCTGCATGTTTCCCAGGCGAGCAATTGGCAGCATGTTCAGAACCATGTTTCTGTGAATAACTCCTGAACCGTAAGTCCTAGACGCTCGCTCTTGGCTGCATTCGATTCAGCTCGTGGCAGCCAGTCTAAAAAACACTATCTTGGACTTCTCTGCATGTTCCTAAGGCAAATGTTTCTAAAGCTAATTCTTGAACCGTAAGTCCTAGACGCTCGATCTTGGCGGCATTCGTCTCAGCGCCTGGCAATTAGTATAGGAGCACTGTGTTTGACTTCTCTGGATGTTTCCCAGGCGAGTTATTGACAAGTAAATCCTAGACGCTCGATCTTGGTTATTTTCGCTTTCGCGGCTGGCAGTAAAAGAACCATGTTTCTGTGAATAACTCCTGAACCGTAAGTCCTAGACGCTCGCTCTTGGCTGCATTCGATTCAGCTCGTGGCAGCCAGTCTAAAAAACACTATCTTGGACTTCTCTGCATGTTTCCCAGGCGAGCAATTGGCAGCATGTTCAGAACCATGTTTCTGTGAATAACTCCTGAACCGTAAGTCCTAGACGCTCGCTCTTGGCTGCATTCGATTCAGCTCGTGGCAGCCAGTCTAAAAAACACTATCTTGGACTTCTCTGCATGTTCCTAAGGCAAATGTTTCTAAAGCTAATTCTTGAACCGTAAGTCCTAGACGCTCGATCTTGGCGGCATTCGTCTCAGCGCCTGGCAATTAGTATAGGAGCACTGTGTTTGACTTCTCTGGATGTTTCCCAGGCGAGTTATTGACAAGTAAATCCTAGACGCTCGATCTTGGTTATTTTCGCTTTCGCGGCTGGCAGTAAAAGAACCATGTTTCTGTGAATAACTCCTGAACCGTAAGTCCTAGACGCTCGCTCTTGGCTGCATTCGATTCAGCTCGTGGCAGCCAGTCTAAAAAACACTATCTTGGACTTCTCTGCATGTTTCCCAGGCGAGCAATTGGCAGCATGTTCAGAACCATGTTTCTGTGAATAACTCCTGAACCGTAAGTCCTAGACGCTCGCTCTTGGCTGCATTCGATTCAGCTCGTGGCAGCCAGTCTAAAAAACACTATCTTGGACTTCTCTGCATGTTTCCCAGGCGAGAAATTGGCAGCATGTTCAGAACCATGTTTCTGTGAATAACTCCTGAACCGTAAGTCCTAGACGCTCGCTCTTGGCTGCATTCGATTCAGCTCGTGGCAGCCAGTCTAAAAAACACTATCTTGGACTTCTCTGCATGTTTCCCAGGCGAGCAATTGGCAGCATGTTCAGAACCATGTTTCTGTGAATAACTCCTGAACCGTAAGTCCTAGACGCTCGCTCTTGGCTGCATTCGATTCAGCTCGTGGCAGCCAGTCTAAAAAACACTATCTTGGACTTCTCTGCATGTTTCCCAGGCGAGAAATTGGCAGCATGTTCAGAACCATGTTTCTGTGAATAACTCCTGAACCGTAAGTCCTAGACGCTCGATCTTGGCGGCATTCGTCTCAGCGCCTGGCAATTAGTATAGGAGCACTGTGTTTGACTTCTCTGGATGTTTCCCAGGCGAGTTATTGACAAGTAAATCCTAGACGCTCGATCTTGGTTATTTTCGCTTTCGCGGCTGGCAGTAAAAGAACCATGTTTCTGTGAATAAACTCCTGAACCGTAAGTCCTAGACGCTCGCTCTTGGCTGCATTCGATTCAGCTCGTGGCAGCCAGTCTAAAAAACACTATCTTGGACTTCTCTGCATGTTTCCCAGGCGAGAAATTGGCAGCATGTTCAGAACCATGTTTCTGTGAATAACTCCTGAACCGTAAGTCCTAGACGCTCGCTCTTGGCTGCATTCGATTCAGCTCGTGGCAGCCAGTCTAAAAAACACTATCCCGGACTTCTCTGCATGTTTCCCAGGCGAGCAATTGGCAGCATGTTCAGAACCATGTTTCTGTGAATAACTCCTGAACCGTAAGTCCTAGACGCTCGCTCTTGGCTGCATTCGATTCAGCTCGTGGCAGCCAGTCTAAAAAACACTATCTTGGACTTCTCTGCATGTTTCCCAGGCGAGAAATTGGCAGCATGTTCAGAACCATGTTTCTGTGAATAACTCCTGAACCGTAAGTCCTAGACGCTCGATCTTGGCGGCATTCGTCTCAGCGCCTGGCAATTAGTATAGGAGCACTGTGTTTGACTTCTCTGGATGTTTCCCAGGCGAGTTATTGACAAGTAAATCCTAGACGCTCGATCTTGGTTATTTTCGCTTTCGCGGCTGGCAGTAAAAGAACCATGTTTCTGTGAATAAACTCCTGAACCGTAAGTCCTAGACGCTCGCTCTTGGCTGCATTCGATTCAGCTCGTGGCAGCCAGTCTAAAAAACACTATCTTGGACTTCTCTGCATGTTTCCCAGGCGAGAAATTGGCAGCATGTTCAGAACCATGTTTCTGTGAATAACTCCTGAACCGTAAGTCCTAGACGCTCGCTCTTGGCTGCATTCGATTCAGCTCGTGGCAGCCAGTCTAAAAAACACTATCCCGGACTTCTCTGCATGTTTCCCAGGCGAGCAATTGGCAGCATGTTCAGAACCATGTTTCTGTGAATAACTCCTGAACCGTAAGTCCTAGACGCTCGCTCTTGGCTGCATTCGATTCAGCTCGTGGCAGCCAGTCTAAAAAACACTATCTTGGACTTCTCTGCATGTTTCCCAGGCGAGAAATTGGCAGCATGTTCAGAACCATGTTTCTGTGAATAACTCCTGAACCGTAAGTCCTAGACGCTCGATCTTGGCGGCATTCGTCTCAGCGCCTGGCAATTAGTATAGGAGCACTGTGTTTGACTTCTCTGGATGTTTCCCAGGCGAGTTATTGACAAGTAAATCCTAGACGCTCGATCTTGGTTATTTTCGCTTTCGCGGCTGGCAGTAAAAGAACCATGTTTCTGTGAATAACTCCTGAACCGTAAGTCCTAGACGCTCGCTCTTGGCTGCATTCGATTCAGCTCGTGGCAGCCAGTCTAAAAAACACTATCTTGGACTTCTCTGCATGTTTCCCAGGCGAGCAATTGGCAGCATGTTCAGAACCATGTTTCTGTGAATAACTCCTGAACCGTAAGTCCTAGACGCTCGCTCTTGGCTGCATTCGATTCAGCTCGTGGCAGCCAGTCTAAAAAACACTATCTTGGACTTCTCTGCATGTTCCTAAGGCAAATGTTTCTAAAGCTAATTCTTGAACCGTAAGTCCTAGACGCTCGATCTTGGCGGCATTCGTCTCAGCGCCTGGCAATTAGTATAGGAGCACTGTGTTTGACTTCTCTGGATGTTTCCCAGGCGAGTTATTGACAAGTAAATCCTAGACGCTCGATCTTGGTTATTTTCGCTTTCGCGGCTGGCAGTAAAAGAACCATGTTTCTGTGAATAACTCCTGAACCGTAAGTCCTAGACGCTCGCTCTTGGCTGCATTCGATTCAGCTCGTGGCAGCCAGTCTAAAAAACACTATCTTGGACTTCTCTGCATGTTTCCCAGGCGAGCAATTGGCAGCATGTTCAGAACCATGTTTCTGTGAATAACTCCTGAACCGTAAGTCCTAGACGCTCGCTCTTGGCTGCATTCGATTCAGCTCGTGGCAGCCAGTCTAGAAAACACTATCTTGGACTTCTCTGCATGTTTCCCAGGCGAGCAATTGGCAGCATGTTCAGAACCATGTTTCTGTGAATAACTCCTGAACCGTAAGTCACAGACGCTCGCTCTTGGCTGCATTCGATTCAGCTCGTGGCAGCCAGTCTAAAAAACACTATCTTGGACTTCTCTGCATGTTCCTAAGGCAAATGTTTCTAAAGCTAATTCTTGAACCGTAAGTCCTAGACGCTCGATCTTGGCGGCATTCGTCTCAGCGCCTGGCAATTAGTATAGGAGCACTGTGTTTGACTTCTCTGGATGTTTCCCAGGCGAGTTATTGACAAGTAAATCCTAGACGCTCGATCTTGGTTATTTTCGCTTTCGCGGCTGGCAGTAAAAGAACCATGTTTCTGTGAATAACTCCTGAACCGTAAGTCCTAGACGCTCGCTCTTGGCTGCATTCGATTCAGCTCGTGGCAGCCAGTCTAAAAAACACTATCTTGGACTTCTCTGCATGTTTCCCAGGCGAGCAATTGGCAGCATGTTCAGAACCATGTTTCTGTGAATAACTCCTGAACCGTAAGTCCTAGACGCTCGCTCTTGGCTGCATTCGATTCAGCTCGTGGCAGCCAGTCTAAAAAACACTATCTTGGACTTCTCTGCATGTTCCTAAGGCAAATGTTTCTAAAGCTAATTCTTGAACCGTAAGTCCTAGACGCTCGATCTTGGCGGCATTCGTCTCAGCGCCTGGCAATTAGTATAGGAGCACTGTGTTTGACTTCTCTGGATGTTTCCCAGGCGAGTTATTGACAAGTAAACCCTAGACGCTCGATCTTGGTTATTTTCGCTTTCGCGGCTGGCAGTAAAAGAACCATGTTTCTGTGAATAACTCCTGAACCGTAAGTCCTAGACGCTCGCTCTTGGCTGCATTCGATTCAGCTCGTGGCAGCCAGTCTAAAAAACACTATCTTGGACTTCTCTGCATGTTTCCCAGGCGAGAAATTGGCAGCATGTTCAGAACCATGTTTCTGTGAATAACTCCTGAACCGTAAGTCCTAGACGCTCGATCTTGGCGGCATTCGTCTCAGCGCCTGGCAATTAGTATAGGAGCACTGTGTTTGACTTCTCTGGATGTTTCCCAGGCGAGTTATTGACAAGTAAATCCTAGACGCTCGATCTTGGTTATTTTCGCTTTCGCGGCTGGCAGTAAAAGAACCATGTTTCTGTGAATAACTCCTGAACCGTAAGTCCTAGACGCTCGCTCTTGGCTGCATTCGATTCAGCTCGTGGCAGCCAGTCTAAAAAACACTATCTTGGACTTCTCTGCATGTTTCCCAGGCGAGCAATTGGCAGCATGTTCAGAACCATGTTTCTGTGAATAACTCCTGAACCGTAAGTCACAGACGCTCGCTCTTGGCTGCATTCGATTCAGCTCGTGGCAGCCAGTCTAAAAAACACTATCTTGGACTTCTCTGCATGTTCCTAAGGCAAATGTTTCTAAAGCTAATTCTTGAAGCGTAAGTCCTAGACGCTCGATCTTGGCGGCATTCGTCTCAGCGCCTGGCAATTAGTATAGGAGCACTGTGTTTGACTTCTCTGGATGTTTCCCAGGCGAGTTATTGACAAGTAAATCCTAGACGCTCGATCTTGGTTATTTTCGCTTTCGCGGCTGGCAGTAAAAGAACCATGTTTCTGTGAATAACTCCTGAACCGTAAGTCCTAGACGCTCGCTCTTGGCTGCATTCGATTCAGCTCGTGGCAGCCAGTCTAAAAAACACTATCTTGGACTTCTCTGCATGTTTCCCAGGCGAGCAATTGGCAGCATGTTCAGAACCATGTTTCTGTGAATAACTCCTGAACCGTAAGTCCTAGACGCTCGCTCTTGGCTGCATTCGATTCAGCTCGTGGCAGCCAGTCTAAAAAACACTATCTTGGACTTCTCTGCATGTTCCTAAGGCAAATGTTTCTAAAGCTAATTCTTGAACCGTAAGTCCTAGACGCTCGATCTTGGCGGCATTCGTCTCAGCGCCTGGCAATTAGTATAGGAGCACTGTGTTTGACTTCTCTGGATGTTTCCCAGGTGAGTTATTGACAAGTAAATCCTAGACGCTCGATCTTGGTTATTTTCGCTTTCGCGGCTGGCAGTAAAAGAACCATGTTTCTGTGAATAACTCCTGAACCGTAAGTCCTAGACGCTCGCTCTTGGCTGCATTCGATTCAGCTCGTGGCAGCCAGTCTAAAAAACACTATCTTGGACTTCTCTGCATGTTTCCCAGGCGAGCAATTGGCAGCATGTTCAGAACCATGTTTCTGTGAATAACTCCTGAACCGTAAGTCCTAGACGCTCGCTCTTGGCTGCATTCGATTCAGCTCGTGGCAGCCAGTCTAAAAAACACTATCTTGGACTTCTCTGCATGTTCCTAAGGCAAATGTTTCTAAAGCTAATTCTTGAACCGTAAGTCCTAGACGCTCGATCTTGGCGGCATTCGTCTCAGCGCCTGGCAATTAGTATAGGAGCACTGTGTTTGACTTCTCTGGATGTTTCCCAGGCGAGTTATTGACAAGTAAATCCTAGACGCTCGATCTTGGTTATTTTCGCTTTCGCGGCTGGCAGTAAAAGAACCATGTTTCTGTGAATAACTCCTGAACCGTAAGTCCTAGACGCTCGCTCTTGGCTGCATTCGATTCAGCTCGTGGCAGCCAGTCTAAAAAACACTATCTTGGACTTCTCTGCATGTTTCCCAGGCGAGCAATTGGCAGCATGTTCAGAACCATGTTTCTGTGAATAACTCCTGAACCGTAAGTCCTAGACACTCGCTCTTGGCTGCATTCGATTCAGCTCGTGGCAGCCAGTCTAAAAAACACTATCTTGGACTTCTCTGCATGTTCCTAAGGCAAATGTTTCTAAAGCTAATTCTTGAACCGTAAGTCCTAGACGCTCGATCTTGGCGGCATTCGTCTCAGCGCCTGGCAATTAGTATAGGAGCACTGTGTTTGACTTCTCTGGATGTTTCCCAGGCGAGTTATTGACAAGTAAATCCTAGACGCTCGATCTTGGTTATTTTCGCTTTCGCGGCTGGCAGTAAAAGAACCATGTTTCTGTGAATAACTCCTGAACCGTAAGTCCTAGACGCTCGCTCTTGGCTGCATTCGATTCAGCTCGTGGCAGCCAGTCTAAAAAACACTATCTTGGACTTCTCTGCATGTTTCCCAGGCGAGCAATTGGCAGCATGTTCAGAACCATGTTTCTGTGAATAACTCCTGAACCGTAAGTCCTAGACGCTCGCTCTTGGCTGCATTCGATTCAGCTCGTGGCAGCCAGTCTAAAAAACACTATCTTGGACTTCTCTGCATGTTTCCCAGGCGAGAAATTGGCAGCATGTTCAGAACCATGTTTCTGTGAATAACTCCTGAACCGTAAGTCCTAGACGCTCGCTCTTGGCTGCATTCGATTCAGCTCGTGGCAGCCAGTCTAAAAAACACTATCTTGGACTTCTCTGCATGTTTCCCAGGCGAGCAATTGGCAGCATGTTCAGAACCATGTTTCTGTGAATAACTCCTGAACCGTAAGTCCTAGACGCTCGCTCTTGGCTGCATTCGATTCAGCTCGTGGCAGCCAGTCTAAAAAACACTATCTTGGACTTCTCTGCATGTTTCCCAGGCGAGAAATTGGCAGCATGTTCAGAACCATGTTTCTGTGAATAACTCCTGAACCGTAAGTCCTAGACGCTCGATCTTGGCGGCATTCGTCTCAGCGCCTGGCAATTAGTATAGGAGCACTGTGTTTGACTTCTCTGGATGTTTCCCAGGCGAGTTATTGACAAGTAAATCCTAGACGCTCGATCTTGGTTATTTTCGCTTTCGCGGCTGGCAGTAAAAGAACCATGTTTCTGTGAATAAACTCCTGAACCGTAAGTCCTAGACGCTCGCTCTTGGCTGCATTCGATTCAGCTCGTGGCAGCCAGTCTAAAAAACACTATCTTGGACTTCTCTGCATGTTTCCCAGACGAGAAATTGGCAGCATGTTCAGAACCATGTTTCTGTGAATAACTCCTGAACCGTAAGTCCTAGACGCTCGATCTTGGCGGCATTCGTCTCAGCGCCTGGCAATTAGTATAGGAGCACTGTGTTTGACTTCTCTGGATGTTTCCCAGGCGAGTTATTGACAAGTAAATCCTAGACGCTCGATCTTGGTTATTTTCGCATTCGCGGCTGGCAGTAAAAGAACCATGTTTCTGTGAATAACTCCTGAACCGTAAGTCCTAGACGCTCGCTCTTGGCTGCATTCGATTCAGCTCGTGGCAGCCAGTCTAAAAAACACTATCTTGGACTTCTCTGCATGTTTCCCAGGCGAGCAATTGGCAGCATGTTCAGAACCATGTTTCTGTGAATAACTCCTGAACCGTAAGTCCTAGACGCTCGCTCTTGGCTGCATTCGATTCAGCTCGTGGCAGCCAGTCTAAAAAACACTATCTTGGACTTCTCTGCATGTTTCCCAGGCGAGAAATTGGCAGCATGTTCAGAACCATGTTTCTGTGAATAACTCCTGAACCGTAAGTCCTAGACGCTCGCTCTTGGCTGCATTCGATTCAGCTCGTGGCAGCCAGTCTAAAAAACACTATCTCGGACTTCTCTGCATGTTTCCCAGGCGAGCAATTGGCAGCATGTTCAGAACCATGTTTCTGTGAATAACTCCTGAACCGTAAGTCCTAGACGCTCGCTCTTGGCTGCATTCGATTCAGCTCGTGGCAGCCAGTCTAAAAAACACTATCTTGGACTTCTCTGCATGTTTCCCAGGCGAGAAATTGGCAGCATGTTCAGAACCATGTTTCTGTGAATAACTCCTGAACCGTAAGTCCTAGACGCTCGATCTTGGCGGCATTCGTCTCAGCGCCTGGCAATTAGTATAGGAGCACTGTGTTTGACTTCTCTGGATGTTTCCCAGGCGAGTTATTGACAAGTAAATCCTAGACGCTCGATCTTGGTTATTTTCGCTTTCGCGGCTGGCAGTAAAAGAACCATGTTTCTGTGAATAACTCCTGAACCGTAAGTCCTAGACGCTCGCTCTTGGCTGCATTCGATTCAGCTCGTGGCAGCCAGTCTAAAAAACACTATCTTGGACTTCTCTGCATGTTTCCCAGGCGAGCAATTGGCAGCATGTTCAGAACCATGTTTCTGTGAATAACTCCTGAACCGTAAGTCCTAGACGCTCGCTCTTGGCTGCATTCGATTCAGCTCGTGGCAGCCAGTCTAGAAAACACTATCTTGGACTTCTCTGCATGTTTCCCAGGCGAGCAATTGGCAGCATGTTCAGAACCATGTTTCTGTGAATAACTCCTGAACCGTAAGTCACAGACGCTCGCTCTTGGCTGCATTCGATTCAGCTCGTGGCAGCCAGTCTAAAAAACACTATCTTGGACTTCTCTGCATGTTTCCCAGGCGAGCAATTGGCAGCATGTTCAGAACCATGTTTCTGTGAATAACTCCTGAACCGTAAGTCCTAGACGCTCGCTCTTGGCTGCATTCGATTCAGCTCGTGGCAGCCAGTCTAAAAAACACTATCTTGGACTTCTCTGCATGTTTCCCAGGCGAGAAATTGGCAGCATGTTCAGAACCATGTTTCTGTGAATAACTCCTGAACCGTAAGCCCTAGACGCTCGCTCTTGGCTGCATTCGATTCAGCTCGTGGCAGCCAGTCTAAAAAACACTATCTTGGACTTCTCTGCATGTTTCCCAGGCGAGCAATTGGCAGCATGTTCAGAACCATGTTTCTGTGAATAACTCCTGAACCGTAAGTCCTAGACGCTCGCTCTTGGCTGCATTCGATTCAGCTCGTGGCAGCCAGTCTAAAAAACACTATCTTGGACTTCTCTGCATGTTTCCCAGGCGAGAAATTGGCAGCATGTTCAGAACCATGTTTCTGTGAATAACTCCTGAACCGTAAGTCCTAGACGCTCGATCTTGGCGGCATTCGTCTCAGCGCCTGGCAATTAGTATAGGAGCACTGTGTTTGACTTCTCTGGATGTTTCCCAGGCGAGTTATTGACAAGTAAATCCTAGACGCTCGATCTTGGTTATTTTCGCTTTCGCGGCTGGCAGTAAAAGAACCATGTTTCTGTGAATAACTCCTGAACCGTAAGTCCTAGACGCTCGCTCTTGGCTGCATTCGATTCAGCTCGTGGCAGCCAGTCTAAAAAACACTATCTTGGACTTCTCTGCATGTTTCCCAGACGAGAAATTGGCAGCATGTTCAGAACCATGTTTCTGTGAATAACTCCTGAACCGTAAGTCCTAGACGCTCGATCTTGGCGGCATTCGATTCAGCTCGTGGCAGCCAGTCTAAAAAACACTATCTTGGACTTCTCTGCATGTTCCTAAGGCAAATGTTTCTAAAGCTAATTCTTGAACCGTAAGTCCTAGACGCTCGATCTTGGCGGCATTCGTCTCAGCGCCTGGCAATTAGTATAGGAGCACTGTGTTTGACTTCTCTGGATGTTTCCCAGGCGAGTTATTGACAAGTAAATCCTAGACGCTCGATCTTGGTTATTTTCGCTTTCGCGGCTGGCAGTAAAAGAACCATGTTTCTGTGAATAACTCCTGAACCGTAAGTCCTAGACGCTCGCTCTTGGCTGCATTCGATTCAGCTCGTGGCAGCCAGTCTAAAAAACACTATCTTGGACTTCTCTGCATGTTCCTAAGGCAAATGTTTCTAAAGCTAATTCTTGAACCGTAAGTCCTAGACGCTCGATCTTGGCGGCATTCGTCTCAGCGCCTGGCAATTAGTATAGGAGCACTGTGTTTGACTTCTCTGGATGTTTCCCAGGCGAGTTATTGACAAGTAAATCCTAGACGCTCGATCTTGGTTATTTTCGCTTTCGCGGCTGGCAGTAAAAGAACCATGTTTCTGTGAATAACTCCTGAACCGTAAGTCCTAGACGCTCGCTCTTGGCTGCATTCGATTCAGCTCGTGGCAGCCAGTCTAAAAAACACTATCTTGGACTTCTCTGCATGTTTCCCAGGCGAGAAATTGGCAGCATGTTCAGAACCATGTTTCTGTGAATAACTCCTGAACCGTAAGTCCTAGACGCTCGCTCTTGGCTGCATTCGATTCAGCTCGTGGCAGCCAGTCTAAAAAACACTATCTTGGACTTCTCTGCATGTTTCCCAGGCGAGCAATTGGCAGCATGTTCAGAACCATGTTTCTGTGAATAACTCCTGAACCGTAAGTCCTAGACGCTCGCTCTTGGCTGCATTCGATTCAGCTCGTGGCAGCCAGTCTAAAAAACACTATCTTGGACTTCTCTGCATGTTTCCCAGGCGAGAAATTGGCAGCATGTTCAGAACCATGTTTCTGTGAATAACTCCTGAACCGTAAGTCCTAGACGCTCGCTCTTGGCTGCATTCGATTCAGCTCGTGGCAGCCAGTCTAAAAAACACTATCTTGGACTTCTCTGCATGTTTCCCAGGCGAGCAATTGGCAGCATGTTCAGAACCATGTTTCTGTGAATAACTCCTGAACCGTAAGTCCTAGACGCTCGCTCTTGGCTGCATTCGATTCAGCTCGTGGCAGCCAGTCTAAAAAACACTATCTTGGACTTCTCTGCATGTTTCCCAGGCGAGAAATTGGCAGCATGTTCAGAACCATGTTTCTGTGAATAACTCCTGAACCGTAAGTCCTAGACGCTCGATCTTGGCGGCATTCGTCTCAGCGCCTGGCAATTAGTATAGGAGCACTGTGTTTGACTTCTCTGGATGTTTCCCAGGCGAGTTATTGACAAGTAAATCCTAGACGCTCGATCTTGGTTATTTTCGCTTTCGCGGCTGGCAGTAAAAGAACCATGTTTCTGTGAATAACTCCTGAACCGTAAGTCCTAGACGCTCGCTCTTGGCTGCATTCGATTCAGCTCGTGGCAGCCAGTCTAAAAAACACTATCTTGGACTTCTCTGCATGTTTCCCAGGCGAGCAATTGGCAGCATGTTCAGAACCATGTTTCTGTGAATAACTCCTGAACCGTAAGTCCTAGACGCTCGCTCTTGGCTGCATTCGATTCAGCTCGTGGCAGCCAGTCTAAAAAACACTATCTTGGACTTCTCTGCATGTTCCTAAGGCAAATGTTTCTAAAGCTAATTCTTGAACCGTAAGTCCTAGACGCTCGATCTTGGCGGCATTCGTCTCAGCGCCTGGCAATTAGTATAGGAGCACTGTGTTTGACTTCTCTGGATGTTTCCCAGGCGAGTTATTGACAAGTAAATCCTAGACGCTCGATCTTGGTTATTTTCGCTTTCGCGGCTGGCAGTAAAAGAACCATGTTTCTGTGAATAACTCCTGAACCGTAAGTCCTAGACGCTCGCTCTTGGCTGCATTCGATTCAGCTCGTGGCAGCCAGTCTAAAAAACACTATCTTGGACTTCTCTGCATGTTCCTAAGGCAAATGTTTCTAAAGCTAATTCTTGAACCGTAAGTCCTAGACGCTCGATCTTGGCGGCATTCGTCTCAGCGCCTGGCAATTAGTATAGGAGCACTGTGTTTGACTTCTCTGGATGTTTCCCAGGCGAGTTATTGACAAGTAAATCCTAGACGCTCGATCTTGGTTATTTTCGCTTTCGCGGCTGGCAGTAAAAGAACCATGTTTCTGTGAATAACTCCTGAACCGTAAGTCCTAGACGCTCGCTCTTGGCTGCATTCGATTCAGCTCGTGGCAGCCAGTCTAAAAAACACTATCTTGGACTTCTCTGCATGTTTCCCAGACGAGAAATTGGCAGCATGTTCAGAACCATGTTTCTGTGAATAACTCCTGAACCGTAAGTCCTAGACGCTCGCTCTTGGCTGCATTCGATTCAGCTCGTGGCAGCCAGTCTAAAAAACACTATCTTGGACTTCTCTGCATGTTTCCCAGGCGAGCAATTGGCAGCATGTTCAGAACCATGTTTCTGTGAATAACTCCTGAACCGTAAGTCCTAGACGCTCGCTCTTGGCTGCATTCGATTCAGCTCGTGGCAGCCAGTCTAAAAAACACTATCTTGGACTTCTCTGCATGTTTCCCAGGCGAGAAATTGGCAGCATGTTCAGAACCATGTTTCTGTGAATAACTCCTGAACCGTAAGTCCTAGACGCTCGCTCTTGGCTGCATTCGATTCAGCTCGTGGCAGCCAGTCTAAAAAACACTATCTTGGACTTCTCTGCATGTTTCTTAGGCGAGCAATTGGCAGCATGTTCAGAACCATGTTTCTGTGAATAACTCCTGAACCGTAAGTCCTAGACGCTCGCTCTTGGCTGCATTCGATTCAGCTCGTGGCAGCCAGTCTAAAAAACACTATCTTGGACTTCTCTGCATGTTTCCCAGGCGAGAAATTGGCAGCATGTTCAGAACCATGTTTCTGTGAATAACTCCTGAACCGTAAGTCCTAGACGCTCGATCTTGGCGGCATTCGTCTCAGCGCCTGGCAATTAGTATAGGAGCACTGTGTTTGACTTCTCTGGATGTTTCCCAGGCGAGTTATTGACAAGTAAATCCTAGACGCTCGATCTTGGTTATTTTCGCTTTCGCGGCTGGCAGTAAAAGAACCATGTTTCTGTGAATAACTCCTGAACCGTAAGTCCTAGACGCTCGCTCTTGGCTGCATTCGATTCAGCTCGTGGCAGCCAGTCTAAAAAACACTATCTTGGACTTCTCTGCATGTTTCCCAGGCGAGCAATTGGCAGCATGTTCAGAACCATGTTTCTGTGAATAACTCCTGAACCGTAAGTCCTAGACGCTCGCTCTTGGCTGCATTCGATTCAGCTCGTGGCAGCCAGTCTAAAAAACACTATCTTGGACTTCTCTGCATGTTCCTAAGGCAAATGTTTCTAAAGCTAATTCTTGAACCGTAAGTCCTAGACGCTCGATCTTGGCGGCATTCGTCTCAGCGCCTGGCAATTAGTATAGGAGCACTGTGTTTGACTTCTCTGGATGTTTCCCAGGCGAGTTATTGACAAGTAAATCCTAGACGCTCGATCTTGGTTATTTTCGCTTTCGCGGCTGGCAGTAAAAGAACCATGTTTCTGTGAATAACTCCTGAACCGTAAGTCCTAGACGCTCGCTCTTGGCTGCATTCGATTCAGCTCGTGGCAGCCAGTCTAAAAAACACTATCTTGGACTTCTCTGCATGTTCCTAAGGCAAATGTTTCTAAAGCTAATTCTTGAACCGTAAGTCCTAGACGCTCGATCTTGGCGGCATTCGTCTCAGCGCCTGGCAATTAGTATAGGAGCACTGTGTTTGACTTCTCTGGATGTTTCCCAGGCGAGTTATTGACAAGTAAATCCTAGACGCTCGATCTTGGTTATTTTCGCTTTCGCGGCTGGCAGTAAAAGAACCATGTTTCTGTGAATAACTCCTGAACCGTAAGTCCTAGACGCTCGCTCTTGGCTGCATTCGATTCAGCTCGTGGCAGCCAGTCTAAAAAACACTATCTTGGACTTCTCTGCATGTTTCCCAGACGAGAAATTGGCAGCATGTTCAGAACCATGTTTCTGTGAATAACTCCTGAACCGTAAGTCCTAGACGCTCGATCTTGGCGGCATTCGTCTCAGCGCCTGGCAATTAGTATAGGAGCACTGTGTTTGACTTCTCTGGATGTTTCCCAGGCGAGTTATTGACAAGTAAATCCTAGACGCTCGATCTTGGTTATTTTCGCTTTCGCGGCTGGCAGTAAAAGAACCATGTTTCTGTGAATAACTCCTGAACCGTAAGTCCTAGACGCTCGCTCTTGGCTGCATTCGATTCAGCTCGTGGCAGCCAGTCTAAAAAACACTATCTTGGACTTCTCTGCATGTTTCCCAGGCGAGAAATTGGCAGCATGTTCAGAACCATGTTTCTGTGAATAACTCCTGAACCGTAAGTCCTAGACGCTCGCTCTTGGCTGCATTCGATTCAGCTCGTGGCAGCCAGTCTAAAAAACACTATCTTGGACTTCTCTGCATGTTTCCCAGGCGAGCAATTGGCAGCATGTTCAGAACCATGTTTCTGTGAATAACTCCTGAACCGTAAGTCCTAGACGCTCGCTCTTGGCTGCATTCGATTCAGCTCGTGGCAGCCAGTCTAAAAAACACTATCTTGGACTTCTCTGCATGTTTCCCAGGCGAGAAATTGGCAGCATGTTCAGAACCATGTTTCTGTGAATAACTCCTGAACCGTAAGTCCTAGACGCTCGCTCTTGGCTGCATTCGATTCAGCTCGTGGCAGCCAGTCTAAAAAACACTATCTTGGACTTCTCTGCATGTTTCTTAGGCGAGCAATTGGCAGCATGTTCAGAACCATGTTTCTGTGAATAACTCCTGAACCGTAAGTCCTAGACGCTCGCTCTTGGCTGCATTCGATTCAGCTCGTGGCAGCCAGTCTAAAAAACACTATCTTGGACTTCTCTGCATGTTTCCCAGGCGAGAAATTGGCAGCATGTTCAGAACCATGTTTCTGTGAATAACTCCTGAACCGTAAGTCCTAGACGCTCGATCTTGGCGGCATTCGTCTCAGCGCCTGGCAATTAGTATAGGAGCACTGTGTTTGACTTCTCTGGATGTTTCCCAGGCGAGTTATTGACAAGTAAATCCTAGACGCTCGATCTTGGTTATTTTCGCTTTCGCGGCTGGCAGTAAAAGAACCATGTTTCTGTGAATAACTCCTGAACCGTAAGTCCTAGACGCTCGCTCTTGGCTGCATTCGATTCAGCTCGTGGCAGCCAGTCTAAAAAACACTATCTTGGACTTCTCTGCATGTTTCCCAGACGAGAAATTGGCAGCATGTTCAGAACCATGTTTCTGTGAATAACTCCTGAACCGTAAGTCCTAGACGCTCGATCTTGGCGGCATTCGTCTCAGCGCCTGGCAATTAGTATAGGAGCACTGTGTTTGACTTCTCTGGATGTTTCCCAGGCGAGTTATTGACAAGTAAATCCTAGACGCTCGATCTTGGTTATTTTCGCATTCGCGGCTGGCAGTAAAAGAACCATGTTTCTGTGAATAACTCCTGAACCGTAAGTCCTAGACGCTCGCTCTTGGCTGCATTCGATTCAGCTCGTGGCAGCCAGTCTAAAAAACACTATCTTGGACTTCTCTGCATGTTTCCCAGGCGAGAAATTGGCAGCATGTTCAGAACCATGTTTCTGTGAATAACTCCTGAACCGTAAGTCCTAGACGCTCGCTCTTGGCTGCATTCGATTCAGCTCGTGGCAGCCAGTCTAAAAAACACTATCTTGGACTTCTCTGCATGTTTCCCAGGCGAGAAATTGGCAGCATGTTCAGAACCATGTTTCTGTGAATAACTCCTGAACCGTAAGTCCTAGACGCTCGCTCTTGGCTGCATTCGATTCAGCTCGTGGCAGCCAGTCTAAAAAACACTATCCCGGACTTCTCTGCATGTTTCCCAGGCGAGCAATTGGCAGCATGTTCAGAACCATGTTTCTGTGAATAACTCCTGAACCGTAAGTCCTAGACGCTCGCTCTTGGCTGCATTCGATTCAGCTCGTGGCAGCCAGTCTAAAAAACACTATCTTGGACTTCTCTGCATGTTTCCCAGGCGAGAAATTGGCAGCATGTTCAGAACCATGTTTCTGTGAATAACTCCTGAACCGTAAGTCCTAGACGCTCGATCTTGGCGGCATTCGTCTCAGCGCCTGGCAATTAGTATAGGAGCACTGTGTTTGACTTCTCTGGATGTTTCCCAGGCGAGTTATTGACAAGTAAATCCTAGACGCTCGATCTTGGTTATTTTCGCTTTCGCGGCTGGCAGTAAAAGAACCATGTTTCTGTGAATAACTCCTGAACCGTAAGTCCTAGACGCTCGCTCTTGGCTGCATTCGATTCAGCTCGTGGCAGCCAGTCTAAAAAACACTATCTTGGACTTCTCTGCATGTTTCCCAGGCGAGCAATTGGCAGCATGTTCAGAACCATGTTTCTGTGAATAACTCCTGAACCGTAAGTCCTAGACGCTCGCTCTTGGCTGCATTCGATTCAGCTCGTGGCAGCCAGTCTAGAAAACACTATCTTGGACTTCTCTGCATGTTTCCCAGGCGAGCAATTGGCAGCATGTTCAGAACCATGTTTCTGTGAATAACTCCTGAACCGTAAGTCACAGACGCTCGCTCTTGGCTGCATTCGATTCAGCTCGTGGCAGCCAGTCTAAAAAACACTATCTTGGACTTCTCTGCATGTTCCTAAGGCAAATGTTTCTAAAGCTAATTCTTGAACCGTAAGTCCTAGACGCTCGATCTTGGCGGCATTCGTCTCAGCGCCTGGCAATTAGTATAGGAGCACTGTGTTTGACTTCTCTGGATGTTTCCCAGGCGAGTTATTGACAAGTAAATCCTAGACGCTCGATCTTGGTTATTTTCGCTTTCGCGGCTGGCAGTAAAAGAACCATGTTTCTGTGAATAACTCCTGAACCGTAAGTCCTAGACGCTCGCTCTTGGCTGCATTCGATTCAGCTCGTGGCAGCCAGTCTAAAAAACACTATCTTGGACTTCTCTGCATGTTTCCCAGGCGAGCAATTGGCAGCATGTTCAGAACCATGTTTCTGTGAATAACTCCTGAACCGTAAGTCCTAGACGCTCGCTCTTGGCTGCATTCGATTCAGCTCGTGGCAGCCAGTCTAAAAAACACTATCTTGGACTTCTCTGCATGTTCCTAAGGCAAATGTTTCTAAAGCTAATTCTTGAACCGTAAGTCCTAGACGCTCGATCTTGGCGGCATTCGTCTCAGCGCCTGGCAATTAGTATAGGAGCACTGTGTTTGACTTCTCTGGATGTTTCCCAGGCGAGTTATTGACAAGTAAATCCTAGACGCTCGATCTTGGTTATTTTCGCATTCGCGGCTGGCAGTAAAAGAACCATGTTTCTGTGAATAACTCCTGAACCGTAAGTCCTAGACGCTCGCTCTTGGCTGCATTCGATTCAGCTCGTGGCAGCCAGTCTAAAAAACACTATCTTGGACTTCTCTGCATGTTTCCCAGGCGAGCAATTGGCAGCATGTTCAGAACCATGTTTCTGTGAATAACTCCTGAACCGTAAGTCCTAGACGCTCGCTCTTGGCTGCATTCGATTCAGCTCGTGGCAGCCAGTCTAAAAAACACTATCTTGGACTTCTCTGCATGTTTCCCAGGCGAGAAATTGGCAGCATGTTCAGAACCATGTTTCTGTGAATAACTCCTGAACCGTAAGTCCTAGACGCTCGCTCTTGGCTGCATTCGATTCAGCTCGTGGCAGCCAGTCTAAAAAACACTATCTCGGACTTCTCTGCATGTTTCCCAGGCGAGCAATTGGCAGCATGTTCAGAACCATGTTTCTGTGAATAACTCCTGAACCGTAAGTCCTAGACGCTCGCTCTTGGCTGCATTCGATTCAGCTCGTGGCAGCCAGTCTAAAAAACACTATCTTGGACTTCTCTGCATGTTTCCCAGGCGAGAAATTGGCAGCATGTTCAGAACCATGTTTCTGTGAATAACTCCTGAACCGTAAGTCCTAGACGCTCGATCTTGGCGGCATTCGTCTCAGCGCCTGGCAATTAGTATAGCAGCACTGTGTTTGACTTCTCTGGATGTTTCCCAGGCGAGTTATTGACAAGTAAATCCTAGACGCTCGATCTTGGTTATTTTCGCTTTCGCGGCTGGCAGTAAAAGAACCATGTTTCTGTGAATAACTCCTGAACCGTAAGTCCTAGACGCTCGCTCTTGGCTGCATTCGATTCAGCTCGTGGCAGCCAGTCTAAAAAACACTATCTTGGACTTCTCTGCATGTTTCCCAGGCGAGCAATTGGCAGCATGTTCAGAACCATGTTTCTGTGAATAACTCCTGAACCGTAAGTCCTAGACGCTCGCTCTTGGCTGCATTCGATTCAGCTCGTGGCAGCCAGTCTAAAAAACACTATCTTGGACTTCTCTGCATGTTCCTAAGGCAAATGTTTCTAAAGCTAATTCTTGAACCGTAAGTCCTAGACGCTCGATCTTGGCGGCATTCGTCTCAGCGCCTGGCAATTAGTATAGGAGCACTGTGTTTGACTTCTCTGGATGTTTCCCAGGCGAGTTATTGACAAGTAAATCCTAGACGCTCGATCTTGGTTATTTTCGCTTTCGCGGCTGGCAGTAAAAGAACCATGTTTCTGTGAATAACTCCTGAACCGTAAGTCCTAGACGCTCGCTCTTGGCTGCATTCGATTCAGCTCGTGGCAGCCAGTCTAAAAAACACTATCTTGGACTTCTCTGCATGTTTCCCAGGCGAGCAATTGGCAGCATGTTCAGAACCATGTTTCTGTGAATAACTCCTGAACCGTAAGTCACAGACGCTCGCTCTTGGCTGCATTCGATTCAGCTCGTGGCAGCCAGTCTAAAAAACACTATCTTGGACTTCTCTGCATGTTCCTAAGGCAAATGTTTCTAAAGCTAATTCTTGAACCGTAAGTCCTAGACGCTCGATCTTGGCGGCATTCGTCTCAGCGCCTGGCAATTAGTATAGGAGCACTGTGTTTGACTTCTCTGGATGTTTCCCAGGCGAGTTATTGACAAGTAAATCCTAGACGCTCGATCTTGGTTATTTTCGCATTCGCGGCTGGCAGTAAAAGAACCATGTTTCTGTGAATAACTCCTGAACCGTAAGTCCTAGACGCTCGCTCTTGGCTGCATTCGATTCAGCTCGTGGCAGCCAGTCTAAAAAACACTATCTTGGACTTCTCTGCATGTTTCCCAGGCGAGAAATTGGCAGCATGTTCAGAACCATGTTTCTGTGAATAACTCCTGAACCGTAAGTCCTAGACGCTCGATCTTGGCGGCATTCGTCTCAGCGCCTGGCAATTAGTATAGCAGCACTGTGTTTGACTTCTCTGGATGTTTCCCAGGCGAGTTATTGACAAGTAAATCCTAGACGCTCGATCTTGGTTATTTTCGCTTTCGCGGCTGGCAGTAAAAGAACCATGTTTCTGTGAATAACTCCTGAACCGTAAGTCCTAGACGCTCGCTCTTGGCTGCATTCGATTCAGCTCGTGGCAGCCAGTCTAAAAAACACTATCTTGGACTTCTCTGCATGTTTCCCAGGCGAGCAATTGGCAGCATGTTCAGAACCATGTTTCTGTGAATAACTCCTGAACCGTAAGTCCTAGACGCTCGCTCTTGGCTGCATTCGATTCAGCTCGTGGCAGCCAGTCTAGAAAACACTATCTTGGACTTCTCTGCATGTTTCCCAGGCGAGCAATTGGCAGCATGTTCAGAACCATGTTTCTGTGAATAACTCCTGAACCGTAAGTCACAGACGCTCGCTCTTGGCTGCATTCGATTCAGCTCGTGGCAGCCAGTCTAAAAAAACACTATCTTGGACTTCTCTGCATGTTCCTAAGGCAAATGTTTCTAAAGCTAATTCTTGAACCGTAAGTCCTAGACGCTCGATCTTGGCGGCATTCGTCTCAGCGCCTGGCAATTAGTATAGGAGCACTGTGTTTGACTTCTCTGGATGTTTCCCAGGCGAGTTATTGACAAGTAAATCCTAGACGCTCGATCTTGGTTATTTTCGCTTTCGCGGCTGGCAGTAAAAGAACCATGTTTCTGTGAATAACTCCTGAACCGTAAGTCCTAGACGCTCGCTCTTGGCTGCATTCGATTCAGCTCGTGGCAGCCAGTCTAAAAAACACTATCTTGGACTTCTCTGCATGTTTCCCAGGCGAGCAATTGGCAGCATGTTCAGAACCATGTTTCTGTGAATAACTCCTGAACCGTAAGTCCTAGACGCTCGCTCTTGGCTGCATTCGATTCAGCTCGTGGCAGCCAGTCTAAAAAACACTATCTTGGACTTCTCTGCATGTTCCTAAGGCAAATGTTTCTAAAGCTAATTCTTGAACCGTAAGTCCTAGACGCTCGATCTTGGCGGCATTCGTCTCAGCGCCTGGCAATTAGTATAGGAGCACTGTGTTTGACTTCTCTGGATGTTTCCCAGGCGAGTTATTGACAAGTAAACCCTAGACGCTCGATCTTGGTTATTTTCGCTTTCGCGGCTGGCAGTAAAAGAACCATGTTTCTGTGAATAACTCCTGAACCGTAAGTCCTAGACGCTCGCTCTTGGCTGCATTCGATTCAGCTCGTGGCAGCCAGTCTAAAAAACACTATCTTGGACTTCTCTGCATGTTTCCCAGGCGAGAAATTGGCAGCATGTTCAGAACCATGTTTCTGTGAATAACTCCTGAACCGTAAGTCCTAGACGCTCGATCTTGGCGGCATTCGTCTCAGCGCCTGGCAATTAGTATAGGAGCACTGTGTTTGACTTCTCTGGATGTTTCCCAGGCGAGTTATTGACAAGTAAATCCTAGACGCTCGATCTTGGTTATTTTCGCTTTCGCGGCTGGCAGTAAAAGAACCATGTTTCTGTGAATAACTCCTGAACCGTAAGTCCTAGACGCTCGCTCTTGGCTGCATTCGATTCAGCTCGTGGCAGCCAGTCTAAAAAACACTATCTTGGACTTCTCTGCATGTTTCCCAGGCGAGCAATTGGCAGCATGTTCAGAACCATGTTTCTGTGAATAACTCCTGAACCGTAAGTCACAGACGCTCGCTCTTGGCTGCATTCGATTCAGCTCGTGGCAGCCAGTCTAAAAAACACTATCTTGGACTTCTCTGCATGTTCCTAAGGCAAATGTTTCTAAAGCTAATTCTTGAACCGTAAGTCCTAGACGCTCGATCTTGGCGGCATTCGTCTCAGCGCCTGGCAATTAGTATAGGAGCACTGTGTTTGACTTCTCTGGATGTTTCCCAGGCGAGTTATTGACAAGTAAATCCTAGACGCTCGATCTTGGTTATTTTCGCTTTCGCGGCTGGCAGTAAAAGAACCATGTTTCTGTGAATAACTCCTGAACCGTAAGTCCTAGACGCTCGCTCTTGGCTGCATTCGATTCAGCTCGTGGCAGCCAGTCTAAAAAACACTATCTTGGACTTCTCTGCATGTTTCCCAGGCGAGCAATTGGCAGCATGTTCAGAACCATGTTTCTGTGAATAACTCCTGAACCGTAAGTCCTAGACGCTCGCTCTTGGCTGCATTCGATTCAGCTCGTGGCAGCCAGTCTAAAAAACACTATCTTGGACTTCTCTGCATGTTCCTAAGGCAAATGTTTCTAAAGCTAATTCTTGAACCGTAAGTCCTAGACGCTCGATCTTGGCGGCATTCGTCTCAGCGCCTGGCAATTAGTATAGGAGCACTGTGTTTGACTTCTCTGGATGTTTCCCAGGCGAGTTATTGACAAGTAAATCCTAGACGCTCGATCTTGGTTATTTTCGCTTTCGCGGCTGGCAGTAAAAGAACCATGTTTCTGTGAATAACTCCTGAACCGTAAGTCCTAGACGCTCGCTCTTGGCTGCATTCGATTCAGCTCGTGGCAGCCAGTCTAAAAAACACTATCTTGGACTTCTCTGCATGTTTCCCAGGCGAGCAATTGGCAGCATGTTCAGAACCATGTTTCTGTGAATAACTCCTGAACCGTAAGTCCTAGACGCTCGCTCTTGGCTGCATTCGATTCAGCTCGTGGCAGCCAGTCTAAAAAACACTATCTTGGACTTCTCTGCATGTTCCTAAGGCAAATGTTTCTAAAGCTAATTCTTGAACCGTAAGTCCTAGACGCTCGATCTTGGCGGCATTCGTCTCAGCGCCTGGCAATTAGTATAGGAGCACTGTGTTTGACTTCTCTGGATGTTTCCCAGGCGAGTTATTGACAAGTAAATCCTAGACGCTCGATCTTGGTTATTTTCGCTTTCGCGGCTGGCAGTAAAAGAACCATGTTTCTGTGAATAACTCCTGAACCGTAAGTCCTAGACGCTCGCTCTTGGCTGCATTCGATTCAGCTCGTGGCAGCCAGTCTAAAAAAACACTATCTTGGACTTCTCTGCATGTTTCCCAGGCGAGCAATTGGCAGCATGTTCAGAACCATGTTTCTGTGAATAACTCCTGAACCGTAAGTCCTAGACGCTCGCTCTTGGCTGCATTCGATTCAGCTCGTGGCAGCCAGTCTAAAAAACACTATCTTGGACTTCTCTGCATGTTCCTAAGGCAAATGTTTCTAAAGCTAATTCTTGAACCGTAAGTCCTAGACGCTCGATCTTGGCGGCATTCGTCTCAGCGCCTGGCAATTAGTATAGGAGCACTGTGTTTGACTTCTCTGGATGTTTCCCAGGCGAGTTATTGACAAGTAAATCCTAGACGCTCGATCTTGGTTATTTTCGCTTTCGCGGCTGGCAGTAAAAGAACCATGTTTCTGTGAATAACTCCTGAACCGTAAGTCCTAGACGCTCGCTCTTGGCTGCATTCGATTCAGCTCGTGGCAGCCAGTCTAAAAAACACTATCTTGGACTTCTCTGCATGTTTCCCAGGCGAGCAATTGGCAGCATGTTCAGAACCATGTTTCTGTGAATAACTCCTGAACCGTAAGTCCTAGACGCTCGCTCTTGGCTGCATTCGATTCAGCTCGTGGCAGCCAGTCTAAAAAACACTATCTTGGACTTCTCTGCATGTTTCCCAGGCGAGAAATTGGCAGCATGTTCAGAACCATGTTTCTGTGAATAACTCCTGAACCGTAAGTCCTAGACGCTCGCTCTTGGCTGCATTCGATTCAGCTCGTGGCAGCCAGTCTAAAAAACACTATCTTGGACTTCTCTGCATGTTTCCCAGGCGAGCAATTGGCAGCATGTTCAGAACCATGTTTCTGTGAATAACTCCTGAACCGTAAGTCCTAGACGCTCGCTCTTGGCTGCATTCGATTCAGCTCGTGGCAGCCAGTCTAAAAAACACTATCTTGGACTTCTCTGCATGTTTCCCAGGCGAGAAATTGGCAGCATGTTCAGAACCATGTTTCTGTGAATAACTCCTGAACCGTAAGTCCTAGACGCTCGATCTTGGCGGCATTCGTCTCAGCGCCTGGCAATTAGTATAGGAGCACTGTGTTTGACTTCTCTGGATGTTTCCCAGGCGAGTTATTGACAAGTAAATCCTAGACGCTCGATCTTGGTTATTTTCGCTTTCGCGGCTGGCAGTAAAAGAACCATGTTTCTGTGAATAAACTCCTGAACCGTAAGTCCTAGACGCTCGCTCTTGGCTGCATTCGATTCAGCTCGTGGCAGCCAGTCTAAAAAACACTATCTTGGACTTCTCTGCATGTTTCCCAGGCGAGAAATTGGCAGCATGTTCAGAACCATGTTTCTGTGAATAACTCCTGAACCGTAAGTCCTAGACGCTCGCTCTTGGCTGCATTCGATTCAGCTCGTGGCAGCCAGTCTAAAAAACACTATCTTGGACTTCTCTGC
>NW_027463153.1:0-37186 GCF_050947455.1 Rhinoderma darwinii
AGAAACATGGTTCTGAACTTTGCTGCCAGCCGCGAAAGCGAAAATAACCAAGATCGAGCGTCTAGGATTTACTTGTCAATAGCTCGCCTGGGAAACATCCAGAGAAGTCAAAGACAGTGCTTCTATACTAATTGCCAGGCGCTGAGACGAATGCCGCCAAGATCTAGCGTCTATGACTTACGGTTCAAGAATTAGCCTCAGAAACAGTGGGAAACAGTGCTTCTATACTAATTGCCAGGCGCTGAGACGAATGCCGCCAAGATCGAGCGTCTATGACTTACGGTTCAAGAATTAGCCTCAGAAACAGTGGTTCTGAACATGCTGCCAATAGCTCGCCTGGGAAACATCCAGAGAAGTCCAAGATTGTGTTTTTTAGACTGGCTGCCACGAGCTGAAACGAATGCAGCCAAGAGCGAGCGTCTGTGACTTACGGTTCAAGAGTTATTCACAGAAACATGGTTCTGAACTTTGCTGCCAGCCGCGAAAGCGAAAATAACCAAGATCGAGCGTCTAGGATTTACTTGTCAATAGCTCGCCTGGGAAACATCCAGAGAAGTCAAAGACAGTGCTTCTATACTAATTGCCAGGCGCTGAGACGAATGCCGCCAAGATCTAGCGTCTATGACTTACGGTTCAAGAATTAGCCTCAGAAACAGTGGGAAACAGTGCTTCTATACTAATTGCCAGGCGCTGAGACGAATGCCGCCAAGATCGAGCGTCTATGACTTACGGTTCAAGAATTAGCCTCAGAAACAGTGGTTCTGAACATGCTGCCAATAGCTCGCCTGGGAAACATCCAGAGAAGTCCAAGATAGTGTTTTTTAGACTGGCTGCCACGAGCTGAAACGAATGCAGCCAAGAGCGAGCGTCTGTGACTTACGGTTCAAGAGTTATTCACAGAAACATGGTTCTGAACTTTGCTGCCAGCCGCGAAAGCGAAAATAACCAAGATCGAGCGTCTAGGATTTACTTGTCAATAGCTCGCCTGGGAAAAATCCAGAGAAGTCAAAGACAGTGCTTCTATACTAATTGCCAGGCGCTGAGACGAATGCCGCCAAGATCGAGCGTCTATGACTTACGGTTCAAGAATTAGCCTCAGAAACAGTGGTTCTGAACATGCTGCCAATAGCTCGCCTGGTAAACATCCAGAGAAGTCCAAGATAGTGTTTTTTAGACGGGCTGCCACGAGCTGAAACGAATGCAGCCAAGAGCGAGCGTCTGTGACTTACGGTTCAAGAGTTATTCACAGAAACATGGTTCTGAACTTTGCTGCCAGCCGCGAAAGCGAAAATAACCAAAATCGAGCGTCTAGGATTTACTTGTCAATAGCTCGCCTGGGAAACATCCAGAGAAGTCAAAGACAGTGCTTCTATACTAATTGCCAGGCGCTGAGACGAATGCCGCCAAGATCTAGCGTCTATGACTTACGGTTCAAGAATTAGCCTCAGAAACAGTGGGAAACAGTGCTTCTATACTAATTGCCAGGCGCTGAGACGAATGCCTCCAAGATCGAGCGTCTATGACTTACGGTTCAAGAATTAGCCTCAGAAACAGTGGTTCTGAACATGCTGCCAATAGCTCGTCTGGGAAACATCCAGAGAAGTCCAAGATAGTGTTTTTTAGACTGGCTGCCACGAGCTGAAACGAATGCAGCCAAGAGCGAGCGTCTGTGACTTACGGTTCAAGAGTTATTCACAGAAACATGGTTCTGAACTTTGCTGCCAGCCGCGAAAGCGAAAATAACCAAGATCGAGCGTCTAGGATTTACTTGTCAATAGCTCGCCTGGGAAACGTCCAGAGAAGTCAAAGACAGTGCTTCTATACTAATTGCCAGGCGCTGAGACGAATGCCGCCAAGATCTAGCGTCTATGACTTACGGTTCAAGAATTAGCCTCAGAAACAGTGGGAAACAGTGCTTCTATACTAATTGCCAGGCGCTGAGACGAATGCCGCCAAGATCGAGCGTCTATGACTTACGGTTCAAGAATTAGCCTCAGAAACAGTGGTTCTGAATATGCTGCCAATAGCTCGCCTGGGAAACATCCAGAGAAGTCCAAGATTGTGTTTTTTAGACTGGCTGCCACGAGCTGAAACGAATGCAGCCAAGAGCGAGCGTCTGTGACTTACGGTTCAAGAGTTATTCACAGAAACATGGTTCTGAACTTTGCTGCCAGCCGCGAAAGCGAAAATAACCAAGATCGAGCGTCTAGGATTTACTTGTCAATAGCTCGCCTGGGAAACATCCAGAGAAGTCAAAGACAGTGCTTCTATACTAATTGCCAGGCGCTGAGACGAATGCCGCCAAGATCTAGCGTCTATGACTTACGGTTCAAGAATTAGCCTCAGAAACAGTGGGAAACAGTGCTTCTATACTAATTGCCAGGCGCTGAGACGAATGCCGCCAAGATCGAGCGTCTATGACTTACGGTTCAAGAATTAGCCTCAGAAACAGTGGTTCTGAACATGCTGCCAATAGCTCGCCTGGGAAACATCCAGAGAAGTCCAAGATAGTGTATTTTAGACTGGCTGCCACGAGCTGAAACGAATGCAGCCAAGAGCGAGCGTCTGTGACTTACGGTTCAAGAGTTATTCACAGAAACATGGTTCTGAACTTTGCTGCCAGCCGCGAAAGCGAAAATAACCAAGATCGAGCGTCTAGGATTTACTTGTCAATAGCTCGCCTGGGAAACATCCAGAGAAGTCAAAGACAGTGCTTCTATACTAATTGCCAGGCGCTGAGACGAATGCCGCCAAGATCTAGCGTCTATGACTTACGGTTCAAGAATTAGCCTCAGAAACAGTGGGAAACAGTGCTTCTATACTAATTGCCAGGCGCTGAGACGAATGCCGCCAAGATCGAGCGTCTATGACTTACGGTTCAAGAATTAGCCTCAGAAACAGTGGTTCTGAACATGCTGCCAATAGCTCGCCTGGGAAACATCCAGAGAAGTCCAAGATAGTGTATTTTAGACTGGCTGCCACGAGCTGAAACGAATGCTGCCAAGAGCGAGCGTCTGTGACTTACGGTTCAAGAGTTATTCACAGAAACATGGTTCTGAACTTTGCTGCCAGCCGCGAAAGCGAAAATAACCAAGATCGAGCGTCTAGGATTTACTTGTCAATAGCTCGCCTTGGAAAAATCCAGAGAAGTCAAAGACAGTGCTTCTATACTAATTGCCAGGCGCTGAGACGAATGCCGCCAAGATCTAGCGTCTATGACTTACGGTTCAAGAATTAGCCTCAGAAACAGTGGGAAACAGTGCTTCTATACTAATTGCCAGGCGCTGAGACGAATGCCACCAAGATCGACCGTCTATGACTTACGGTTCAAGAATTAGCCTCAGAAACAGTGGTTCTGAACATGCTGCCAATAGCTCGCCTGGGAAACATCCAGAGAAGTCCAAGATAGTGTTTTTTAGACTGGCTGCCACGAGCTGAAACGAATGCAGCCAAGAGCGAGCATCTGTGACTTACGGTTCAAGAGTTATTCACAGAAACATGGTTCTGAACTTTGCTGCCAGCCGCGAAAGCGAAAATAACCAAGATCGAGCGTCTAGGATTTACTTGTCAATAGCTCGCCTGGGAAACATCCAGAGAAGTCAAAGACAGTGCTTCTATACTAATTGCCAGGCGCTGAGACGAATGCCGCCAAGATATAGCGTCTATGACTTACGGTTCAAGAATTAGCCTCAGAAACAGTGGGAAACAGTGCTTCCATACTAATTGCCAGGCGCTGAGACGAATGCCGCCAAGATCGAGCGTCTAAGACTTACGGTTCAAGAATTAGCCTCAGAAACAGTGGTTCTGAACATGCTGCCAATAGCTCGCCTGGGAAACATCCAGATAAGTCCAAGATAGTGTTTTTTAGATTGGCTGCCACGAGCTGAAACGAATGCAGCCAAGAGCGAGCGTCTGTGACTTACGGTTCAAGAGTTATTCACAGAAACATGGTTCTGAACTTTGCTGACAGCCGCGAAAGCGAAATAACCAAGATCGAGCGTCTAGGATTTACTTGTCAATAGCTCGCCTGGGAAACATCCAGAGAAGTCAAAGACAGTGCTTCTATACTAATTGCCAGGCGCTGAGACGAATGCCGCCAAGATCTAGCGTCTATGACTTACGGTTCAAGAATTAGCCTCAGAAACAGTGGGAAACAGTGCTTCTATACTAATTGCCAGGCGCTGAGACGAATGCCACCAAGATCGAGCGTCTATGACTTACGGTTCAAGAATTATCCTCAGAAACAGTGGTTCTGAACATGCTGCCAATAGCTCGCCTGGGAAACATCCAGAGAAGTCCAAGATAGTGTTTTTTAGACTGGCTGCCACGAGCTGAAACGAATGCAGCCAAGAGCGAGCGTCTGTGACTTACGGTTCAAGAGTTATTCACAGAAACATGGTTCTGAACTTTGCTGCCAGCCCCGAAAGCGAAAATAACCAAGATCGAGCGTCTAGGATTTACTTGTCAATAGCTCGCCTGGGAAAAATCCAGAGAAGTCAAAGACAGTGCTTCTATACTAATTGCCAGGCGCTGAGACGAATGCCGCCAAGATCGAGCGTCTAAGACTTACGGTTCAAGAATTAGCCTCAGAAACAGTGGTTCTGAACATGCTGCCAATAGCTCGCCTGGGAAACATCCAGATAAGTCCAAGATAGTGTTTTTTAGATTGGCTGCCACGAGCTGAAACGAATGCAGCCAAGAGCGAGCGTCTGTGACTTACGGTTCAAGAGTTATTCACAGAAACATGGTTCTGAACTTTGCTGACAGCCGCGAAAGCGAAAATAACCAAGATCGAGCGTCTAGGATTTACTTGTCAATAGCTCGCCTGGGAAACATCCAGAGAAGTCAAAGACAGTGCTTCTATACTAATTGCCAGGCGCTGAGACGAATGCCGCCAAGATCTAGCGTCTATGACTTACGGTTCAAGAATTAGCCTCAGAAACAGTGGGAAACAGTGCTTCTATACTAATTGCCAGGCGCTGAGACGAATGCCACCAAGATCGAGCGTCTATGACTTACGGTTCAAGAATTAGCCTCAGAAACAGTGGTTCTGAACATGCTGCCAATAGCTCGCCTGGGAAACATCCAGAGAAGTCCAAGATAGTGTTTTTTAGACTGGCTGCCACGAGCTGAAACGAATGCAGCTAAGAGCGAGCGTCTGTGACTTACGGTTCAAGAGTTATTCACAGAAACATGGTTCTGAACTTTGCTGACAGCCGCGAAAGCGAAAATAACCAAGATCGAGCGTCTAGGATTTACTTGTCAATAGCTCGCCTGGGAAGCATCCAGAGAAGTCAAAGACAGTGCTTCTATACTAATTGCCAGGCGCTGAGACGAATGCCGCCAAGATCTAGCGTCTATGAATTACGGTTCAAGAATTAGCCTCAGAAACAATGGGAAACTGTGCTTCTATACTAATTGCCAGGCGCTGAGACGAATGCCGCCAAGATCGAGCGTCTATGACTTACGGTTCAAGAATTAGCCTCAGAAACAGTGGTTCTGAACATGCTGCCAATAGCTCGTCTGGGAAACATCCAGAGAAGTCCAAGATAGTGTTTTTCAGAGTGGCTGCCACGAGCTGAAACGAATGGAGCCAAGAGCGAGCGTCTGTGACTTACGGTTCAAGAGTTATTCACAGAAACATGGTTCTGAACTTTGCTGCCAGCCGCGAAAGCGAAAATAACCATGATCGAGCGTCTAGGATTTACTTGTCAATAGCTCGCCTGGGAAGCATCCAGAGAAGTGAAAGACAGTGCTTCCATTTTAATTGCCAGGCGCTGAGACGAATGCCGCCAAGATCTAGCGTCTATGACTTACGGTTCAAGAATTAGCCTCAGAAACAGTGGGAAACAGTGCTTCTATACTAATTGCCAGGCGCTGAGACGAATGCCGCCAAGATCGAGCGTCTATGACTTACGGTTCAAGAATTAGCCTCAGAAACAATGGGAAACTGTGCTTCTATACTAATTGCCAGGCGCTGAGACGAATGCCGCCAAGATCGAGCGTCTATGACTTACGGTTCAAGAATTAGCCTCAGAAACAGTGGTTCTGAACATGCTGCCAATAGCTCGTCTGGGAAACATCCAGAGAAGTCCAAGATAGTGTTTTTCAGAGTGGCTGCCACGAGCTGAAACGAATGGAGCCAAGAGCGAGCGTCTGTGACTTACGGTTCAAGAGTTATTCACAGAAACATGGTTCTGAACTTTGCTGCCAGCCGCGAAAGCGAAAATAACCATGATCGAGCGTCTAGGATTTACTTGTCAATAGCTCGCCTGGGAAGCATCCAGAGAAGTGAAAGACAGTGCTTCCATTCTAATTGCCAGGCGCTGAGACGAATGCCGCCAAGATCTAGCGTCTATGACTTACGGTTCAAGAATTAGCCTCAGAAACAGTGGGAAACAGTGCTTCTATACTAATTGCCAGGCGCTGAGACGAATGCCGCCAAGATCGAGCGTCTATGACTTACGGTTCAAGAATTAGCCTCAGAAACAGTGGTTCTGAATATGCTGCCAATTGCTCGCCTGGGAAACATCCAGAGAAGTCCAAGATTGTGTTTTTTAGAGTGGCTGCCACGAGCTGAAACGAATGCAGCCAAGAGCGAGCGTCTGTGACTTACGGTTCAAGAGTTATTCACAGAAACATGGTTCTGAACTTTGCTGCCAGCCGCGAAAGCGAAAATAACCAAGATCGAGCGTCTAGGATTTACTTGTCAATAGCTCGCCTGGGAAACATCCAGAGAAGTCAAAGACAGTGCTTCTATACTAATTTCCCGGCGCTGAGACGAATGCCGCCAAGATCTAGCGTCTATGACTTACGGTTCAAGAATTAGCCTCAGAAACAGTGGGAAACAGTGCTTCTATACTAATTGCCAGGCGCTGAGACGAATGCCGCCAAGATCGAGCGTCTATGACTTACGGTTCAAGAATTAGCCTCAGAAACAGTGGTTCTGAACATGCTGCCAATAGCTCGCCTGGGAAACATCCAGAGAAGTCCAAGATAGTGTATTTTAGACTGGCTGCCACGAGCTGAAACGAATGCAGCCAAGAGCGAGCGTCTGTGACTTACGGTTCAAGAGTTATTCACAGAAACATGGTTCTGAACTTTGCTGCCAGCCGCGAAAGCGAAAATAACCAAGATCGAGCGTCTAGGATTTACTTGTCAATAGCTCGCCTGGGAAACATCCAGAGAAGTCAAAGACAGTGCTTCTATACTAATTGCCAGGCGCTGAGACGAATGCCGCCAAGATCTAGCGTCTATGACTTACGGTTCAAGAATTAGCCTCAGAAACAGTGGGAAACAGTGCTTCTATACTAATTGCCAGGCGCTGAGACGAATGCCACCAAGATCGAGCGTCTATGACTTACGGTTCAAGAATTATCCTCAGAAACAGTGGTTCTGAACATGCTGCCAATAGCTCGCCTGGGAAACATCCAGAGAAGTCCAAGATAGTGTTTTTTAGACTGGCTGCCACGAGCTGAAACGAATGCAGCCAAGAGCGAGCGTCTGTGATTTACGGTTCAAGAGTTATTCACAGAAACATGGTTCTGAACTTTGCTGCCAGTCGCGAAAGCGAAAATAACCAAGATCGAGCGTCTAGGATTTACTTGTCAATAGCTCGCCTGGGAAGCATCCAGAGAAGTCAGACAGTGCTTCCATACTAATTGCCAGGCGCTGAGACGAATGCCGCCAAGATCGAGCGTCTATGACTTACGGTTCAAGAATTAGCCTCAGAAACAGTGGTTCTGAACATGCTGCCAATAGCTCGTCTGGGAAACATCCAGAGAAGTCCAAGATAGTTTTTTTTAGACTGGCTGCCACGAGCTGAAACGAATGCAGCCAAGAGCGAGCGTCTGTGACTTACGGTTCAAGAGTTATTCACAGAAACATGTTTCTGAACTTTGCTGCCAGCCGCGAAAGCGAAAATAACCAAGATCGAGCGTCTAGGATTTACTTGTCAATAGCTCGCCTGGGAAACATCCAGAGAAGTCAAAGACAGTGCTTCTATACTAATTGCCAGGCGCTGAGACGAATGCCGCCAAGATCTAGCGTCTATGACTTACGGTTCAAGAATTAGCCTCAGAAACAGTGGGAAACAGTGCTTCTATACTAATTGCCAGGCGCTGAGACGAATGCCACCAAGATCGAGCGTCTATGACTTACGGTTCAAGAATTAGCCTCAGAAAGAGTGGTTCTGAACATGCTGCCAATAGCTCGTCTGGGAAACATCCAGAGAAGTCCAAGATAGTGTTTTTTAGACTGGCTGCCACGAGCTGAAACGAATGCAGCTAAGAGCGAGCGTCTGTGACTTACGGTTCAAGAGTTATTCACAGAAACATGGTTCTGAACTTTGCTGCCAGCCGCGAAAGCGAAAATAACCAAGATCGAGCGTCTAGGATTTACTTGTCAATAGCTCGCCTGGGAAGCATCCAGAGAAGTCAAAGACAGTGCTTCTATACTAATTGCCAGGCACTGAGACGAATGCCGCCAAGATCTAGCGTCTATGAATTACGGTTCAAGAATTAGCCTCAGAAACAATGGGAAACTGTGCTTCTATACTAATTGCCAGGCGTTGAGACGAATGCCGCCAAGATCGAGCGTCTATGACTTACGGTTCAAGAATTAGCCTCAGAAACAGTGGTTCTGAACATGCTGCCAATATCTCGTCTGGGAAACATCCAGAGAAGTCCAAGATAGTGTTTTTTAGAGTGGCTGCCACGAGCTGAAACGAATGGAGCCAAGAGCGAGCGTCTGTGACTTACGGTTCAAGAGTTATTCACAGAAACATGGTTCTGAACTTTGCTGCCAGCCGCGAAAGCGAAAATAACCAAGATCGAGCGTTTAGGATTTACTTGTCAATAGCTCGCCTGGGAAACATCCAGAGAAGTCAAAGACCGTGCTTCTATACTAATTGCCAGGCGCTGAGACGAATGCCGCCAAGATCTAGCGTCTATGACTTACGGTTCAAGAATTAGCCTCTGAACATGCTGCCAATAGCTCGCCTGGGAAACATCCAGAGAGGTCCAAGATTGTGTTTTTTAGACTGGCTGCCACGAGCTGAAACGAATGCAGCCAAGAGCGAGCGTCTGTGACTTACGGTTCAAGAGTTATTCACAGAAACATGGTTCTGAACTTTGCTGCCAGCCGCGAAAGCGAAAATAACCAAGATCGAGCGTCTAGGATTTACTTGTCAATAGCTCGCCTGGGAAACATCCAGAGAAGTCAAAGACCGTGCTTCTATACTAATTGCCAGGCGCTGAGACGAATGCCGCCAAGATCTAGCGTCTATGACTTACGGTTCAAGAATTAGCCTTAGAAACAGTGGGAAACAGTGCTTCTATACTAATTGCCAGGCGCTGGGACGAATGCCGCCAAGATCGAGCGTCTATGACTTACGGTTCAAGAATTAGCCTCAGAAACAGTGGTTCTGAACATGCTGCCAATAGCTCGCCTGGGAAACATCCAGAGAAGTCCAAGATAGTGTTTTTTAGACTGGCTGCCACGAGCTGAAACGAATGCAGCCAAGAGCGAGCGTCTGTGACTTACGGTTCAAGAGTTATTCACAGAAACATGGTTCTGAACTTTGCTGCCAGCCCCGAAAGCGAAAATAACCAAGATCGAGCGTCTAGGATTTACTTGTCAATAGCTCGCCTGGGAAAAATCCAGAGAAGTCAAAGACAGTGCTTCTATACTAATTGCCAGGCGCTGAGACGAATGCCACCAAGATCGAGCGTCTATGACTTACGGTTCAAGAATTAGCCTCAGAAAGAGTGGTTCTGAACATGCTGCCAATAGCTCGTCTGGGAAACATCCAGAGAAGTCCAAGATAGTGTTTTTTAGACTGGCTGCCACGAGCTGAAACGAATGCAGCTAAGAGCGAGCGTCTGTGACTTACGGTTCAAGAGTTATTCACAGAAACATGGTTCTGAACTTTGCTGCCAGCCGCGAAAGCGAAAATAACCAAGATCGAGCGTCTAGGATTTACTTGTCAATAGCTCGCCTGGGAAGCATCCAGAGAAGTCAAAGACAGTGCTTCTATACTAATTGCCAGGCGCTGAGACGAATGCCGCCAAGATCTAGCGTCTATGAATTACGGTTCAAGAATTAGCCTCAGAAACAATGGGAAACTGTGCTTCTATACTAATTGCCAGGCGCTGAGACGAATGCCGCCAAGATCGAGCGTCTATGACTTACGGTTCAAGAATTAGCCTCAGAAACAGTGGTTCTGAACATGCTGCCAATATCTCGTCTGGGAAACATCCAGAGAAGTCCAAGATAGTGTTTTTTAGAGTGGCTGCCACGAGCTGAAACGAATGGAGCCAAGAGCGAGCGTCTGTGACTTACGGTTCAAGAGTTATTCACAGAAACATGGTTCTGAACTTTGCTGCCAGCCGCGAAAGCGAAAATAACCAAGATCGAGCGTCTAGGATTTACTTGTCAATAGCTCGCCTGGGAAACATCCAGAGAAGTCAAAGACCGTGCTTCTATACTAATTGCCAGGCGCTGAGACGAATGCCGCCAAGATCTAGCGTCTATGACTTACGGTTCAAGAATTAGCCTCTGAACATGCTGCCAATAGCTCGCCTGGGAAACATCCAGAGAGGTCCAAGATTGTGTTTTTTAGACTGGCTGCCACGAGCTGAAACGAATGCAGCCAAGAGCGAGCGTCTGTGACTTACGGTTCAAGAGTTATTCACAGAAACATGGTTCTGAACTTTGCTGCCAGCCGCGAAAGTGAAAATAACCAAGATCGAGCGTCTAGGATTTACTTGTCAATAGCTCGCCTGGGAAACATCCAGAGAAGTCAAAGACCGTGCTTCTATACTAATTGCCAGGCGCTGAGACGAATGCCGCCAAGATCTAGCGTCTATGACTTACGGTTCAAGAATTAGCCTTAGAAACAGTGGGAAACAGTGCTTCTATACTAATTGCCAGGCGCTGGGACGAATGCCGCCAAGATCGAGCGTCTATGACTTACGGTTCAAGAATTAGCCTCAGAAACAGTGGTTCTGAACATGCTGCCAATAGCTCGCCTGGGAAACATCCAGAGAAGTCCAAGATAGTGTTTTTTAGACTGGCTGCCACGAGCTGAAACGAATGCAGCCAAGAGCGAGCGTCTGTGACTTACGGTTCAAGAGTTATTCACAGAAACATGGTTCTGAACTTTGCTGCCAGCCCCGAAAGCGAAAATAACCAAGATCGAGCGTCTAGGATTTACTTGTCAATAGCTCGCCTGGGAAAAATCCAGAGAAGTCAAAGACAGTGCTTCTATACTAATTGCCAGGCGCTGAGACGAATGCCGCCAAGATCGAGCGTCTAAGACTTACGGTTCAAGAATTAGCCTCAGAAACAGTGGTTCTGAACATGCTGCCAATAGCTCGCCTGGGAAACATCCAGAGAAGTCCAAGATAGTGTTTTTTAGACTGGCTGCCACGAGCTGAAACGAATGCAGCTAAGAGCGAGCGTCTGTGACTTACGGTTCAAGAGTTATTCACAGAAACATGGTTCTGAACTTTGCTGCCAGCCGCGAAAGCGAAAATAACCAAGATCGAGCGTCTAGGATTTACTTGTCAATAGCTCGCCTGGGAAGCATCCAGAGAAGTCAAAGACAGTGCTTCTATACTAATTGCCAGGCGCTGAGACGAATGCCGCCAAGATCTAGCGTCTATGAATTACGGTTCAAGAATTAGCCTCAGAAACAATGGGAAACTGTGCTTCTATACTAATTGCCAGGCGCTGAGACGAATGCCGCCAAGATCGAGCGTCTATGACTTACGGTTCAAGAATTAGCCTCAGAAACAGTGGTTCTGAACATGCTGCCAATAGCTCGTCTGGGAAACATCCAGAGAAGTCCAAGATAGTGTTTTTTAGAGTGGCTGCCACGAGCTGAAACGAATGGAGCCAAGAGCGAGCGTCTGTGACTTACGGTTCAAGAGTTATTCACAGAAACATGGTTCTGAACTTTGCTGCCAGCCGCGAAAGCGAAAATAACCAAGATCGAGCGTCTAGGATTTACTTGTCAATAGCTCGCCTGGGAAACATCCAGAGAAGTCAAAGACAGTGCTTCCATACTAATTGCCAGGCGCTGAGACGAATGCCGCCAAGATCTAGCGTCTATGACTTACGGTTCAAGAATTAGCCTCAGAAACAGTGGGAAACAGTGCTTCTATACTAATTGCCAGGCGCTGAGACGAATGCCGCCAAGATCGAGCGTCTATGACTTACGGTTCAAGAATTAGCCTCAGAAAGAGTGGTTCTGAATATGCTGCCAATAGCTCGCCTGGGAAACATCCAGATAAGTCCAAGATTGTGTTTTTTAGACTGGCTGCCACGAGCTGAAACGAATGCAGCCAAGAGCGAGCGTCTGTGACTTACGGTTCAAGAGTTATTCACAGAAACATGGTTCTGAACTTTGCTGCCAGCCGCGAAAGCGAAAATAACCAAGATCGAGCGTCTAGGATTTACTTGTCAATAGCTCGCCTGGGAAACATCCAGAGAAGTCAAAGACAGTGCTTCTATACTAATTGCCAGGCGCTGAGACGAATGCCGCCACGATCTAGCGTCTATGACTTACGGTTCAAGAATTAGCCTCAGAAACAGTGGGAAACAGTGCTTCTATACTAATTGCCAGGCGCTGAGACGAATGCCGCCAAGATCGAGCGTCTATGACTTACGGTTCAAGAATTAGCCTCTGAACATGCTGCCAATAGCTCGCCTGGGAAACATCCAGAGAGGTCCAAGATTGTGTTTTTTAGACTGGCTGCCACGAGCTGAAACGAATGCAGCCAAGAGCGAGCGTCTGTGACTTACGGTTCAAGAGTTATTCACAGAGACATGGTTCTGAACTTTTCTGCCAGCCGCGAAAGCGAAAATAACCAAGATCGAGCGTCTAGGATTTACTTGTCAATAGCTCGCCTGGGAAACATCCAGAGAAGTCAAAGACCGTGCTTCTATACTAATTGCCAGGCGCTGAGACGAATGCCGCCAAGATCTAGCGTCTATGACTTACGGTTCAAGAATTAGCCTCAGAAACAGTGGGAAACAGTGCTTCTATACTAATTGCCAGGCGCTGGGACGAATGCCGCCAAGATCGAGCGTCTATGACTTACGGTTCAAGAATTAGCCTCAGAAACAGTGGTTCTGAACATGCTGCCAATAGCTCGCCTGGGAAACATCCAGAGAAGTCCAAGATTGTGTTTTTTAGACTGGCTGCCACGAGCTGAAACGAATGCAGCCAAGAGCGAGCGTCTGTGACTTACGGTTCAAAAGTTATTCACAGAAACATGGTTCTGAACTTTGCTGCCAGCCGCGAAAGCGAAAATAACCAAGATCGAGCGTCTAGGATTTACTTGTCAATAGCTCGCCTGGGAAACATCCAGAGAAGTCAAAGACAGTGCTTCTATACTAATTGCCAGGCGCTGAGACGAATGCCGCCAAGATCTAGCGTCTATGACTTACGGTTCAAGAATTAGCCTCAGAAACAGTGGGAAACAGTGCTTCTATACTAATTGCCAGGCGCTGAGACGAATGCCGCCAAGATCGAGCGTCTATGACACGGTTCAAGAATTAGCCTCAGAAACAGTGGTTCTGAACATGCTGCCAATAGCTCGCCTGGGAAAAATCCAGAGAAGTCCAAGATAGTGTTTTCTAGACTGGCTGCCACGAGCTGAAACGAATGCAGCCAAGAGCGAGCGTCTGTGACTTACGGTTCAAAAGTTATTCACAGAAACATGGTTCTGAACTTTGCTGCCAGCCGCGAAAGCGAAAATAACCAAGATCGAGCGTCTAGGATTTACTTGTCAATAGCTCGCCTGGGAAACATCCAGAGAAGTCAAAGACAGTGCTTCTATACTAATTGCCAGGCGCTGAGACGAATGCCGCCAAGATCTAGCGTCTATGACTTACGGTTCAAGAATTAGCCTCAGAAACAGTGGGAAACAGTGCTTCTATACTAATTGCCAGGCGCTGAGACGAATGCCGCCAAGATCGAGCGTCTATGACTTACGTTTCAAGAATTAGCCTCAGAAACAGTGGTTCTGAACATGCTGCCAATAGCTCGCCTGGGAAACATCCAGAGAAGTCCAAGATAGTGTTTTTTAGACTGGCTGCCACGAGCTGAAACGAATGCAGCCAAGAGCGAGCGTCTGTGACTTACGGTTCAAGAGTTATTCACAGAAACATGGTTCTGAACTTTGCTGCCAGCCGCGAAAGCGAAAATAACCAAGATCGAGCGTCTAGGATTTACTTGTCAATAGCTCGCCTGGGAAACATCCAGAGAAGTCAAAGACAGTGCTTCTATACTAATTGCCAGGCGCTGAGACGAATGCCGCCAAGATCTAGCGTCTATGACTTACGGTTCAAGAATTAGCCTCAGAAACAGTGGGAAACAGTGCTTCTATACTAATTGCCAGGCGCTGAGACGAATGCCGCCAAGATCGAGCGTCTATGACTTACGGTTCAAGAATTAGCCTCAGAAACAGTGGTTCTGAATATGCTGCGAATAGCTCGCCTGGGAAACATCCAGAGAAGTCCAAGATTGTGTTTTTTAGACTGGCTGCCACGAGCTGAAACGAATGCAGCCAAGAGCGAGCGTCTGTGACTTACGGTTCAAGAGTTATTCACAGAAACATGGTTCTGAACTTTGCTGCCAGCCGCGAAAGCGAAAATAACCAAGATCGAGCGTCTAGGATTTACTTGTCAATAGCTCGCCTGGGAAACATCCAGAGAAGTCAAAGACAGTGCTTCTATACTAATTGCCAGGCGCTGAGACGAATGCCGCCAAGATCTAGCGTCTATGACTTACGGTTCAAGAATTAGCCTCAGAAACAGTGGGAAACAGTGCTTCTATACTAATTGCCAGGCGCTGAGACGAATGCCGCCAAGATCGAGCGTCTATGACTTACGTTTCAAGAATTAGCCTCAGAAACAGTGGTTCTGAACATGCTGCCAATAGCTCGCCTGGGAAACATCCAGAGAAGTCCAAGATTGTGTTTTTTAGACTGGCTGCCACGAGCTGAAACGAATGCAGCCAAGAGCGAGCGTCTGTGACTTACGGTTCAAAAGTTATTCACAGAAACATGGTTCTGAACTTTGCTGCCAGCCGCGAAAGCGAAAATAACCAAGATCGAGCGTCTAGGATTTACTTGTCAATAGCTCGCCTGGGAAACATCCAGAGAAGTCAAAGACAGTGCTTCTATACTAATTGCCAGGCGCTGAGACGAACGCCGCCACGATCTAGCGTCTATGACCTACGGTTCAAGAATTAGCCTCAGAAACAGTGGGAAACAGTGCTTCTATACTAATTGCCAGGCGCTGAGACGAATGCCGCCAAGATCGAGCGTCTATGACTTACGGTTCAAGAATTAGCCTCAGAAACAGTGAGAAACAGTGCTTCTATACTAATTGCCAGGCGCTGAGACGAATGCCGCCAAGATCGAGCGTCTATGACTTACGGTTCAAGAATTAGCCTCAGAAACAGTGGTTCTGAACATGCTGCCAATAGCTCGCCTGGGAAACATCCAGAGAAGTCCAAGATAGTGTTTTTTAGACTGGCTGCCACGAGCTGAAACGAATGCAGCCAAGAGCGAGCGTCTGTGACTTACGGTTCAAGAGTTATTCACAGAAACATGGTTCTGAACTTTGCTGCCAGCCGCGAAAGCGAAAATAACCAAGATCGAGCGTCTAGGATTTACTTGTCAATAGCTCGCCTGGGAAACATCCAGAGAAGTCAAAGACAGTGCTTCTATACTAATTGCCAGGCGCTGAGACGAATGCCGCCAAGATCTAGCGTCTATGACTTACGGTTCAAGAATTAGCCTCAGAAACAGTGGGAAACAGTGCTTCTATACTAATTGCCAGGCGCTGAGACGAATGCCGCCAAGATCGAGCGTCTATGACTTACGGTTCAAGAATTAGCCTCAGAAACAGTGGTTCTGAATATGCTGCGAATAGCTCGCCTGGGAAACATCCAGAGAAGTCCAAGATTGTGTTTTTTAGACTGGCTGCCACGAGCTGAAACGAATGCAGCCAAGAGCGAGCGTCTGTGACTTACGGTTCAAGAGTTATTCACAGAAACATGGTTCTGAACTTTGCTGCCAGCCGCGAAAGCGAAACTAACCAAGATCGAGCGTCTAGGATTTACTTGTCAATAGCTCGCCTGGGAAACATCCAGAGAAGTCAAAGACAGTGCTTCCATACTAATTGCCAGGCGCTGAGACGAATGCCGCCAAGATCGAGCGTCTATGACTTACGGTTCAAGAATTAGCCTCAGAAACAGTGGGAAACAGTGCTTCTATACTAATTGCCAGGCGCTGAGACGAATGCCGCCAAGATCGAGCGTCTATGACTTACGGTTCAAGAATTAGCCTCAGAAACAGTGGTTCTGAACATGCTGCCAATAGCTCGCCTGGGAAACATCCAGAGAAGTCCAAGATAGTGTTTTTTAGACTGGCTGCCACGAGCTGAAACGAATGCAGCCAAGAGCGAGCGTCTGTGACTTACGGTTCAAGAGTTATTCACAGAAACATGGTTCTGAACTTTGCTGCCAGCCGCGAAAGCGAAAATAACCAAGATCGAGCGTCTAGGATTTACTTGTCAATAGCTCGCCTGGGAAACATCCAGAGAAGTCAAAGACAGTGCTTCTATACTAATTGCCAGGCGCTGAGACGAATGCCGCCAAGATCTAGCGTCTATGACTTACGGTTCAAGAATTAGCCTCAGAAACAGTGGGAAACAGTGCTTCTATACTAATTGCCAGGCGCTGAGACGAATGCCGCCAAGCTCGAGCGTCTAAGACTTACGGTTCAAGAATTAGCCTCAGAAACAGTGGTTCTGAACATGCTGCCAATAGCTCGCCTGGGAAACATCCAGAGAAGTCCAAGATAGTGTTTTTTAGACTGGCTGCCACGAGCTGAAACGAATGCAGCCAAGAGCGAGCGTCTGTGACTTACGGTTCAAGAGTTATTCACAGAAACATGGTTCTGAACTTTGCTGCCAGCCGCGAAAGCGAAAATAACCAAGATCGAGCGTCTAGGATTTACTTGTCAATAGCTCGCCTGGGAAACATCCAGAGAAGTCAAAGACAGTGCTTCTATACTAATTGCCAGGCGCTGAGACGAATGCCGCCAAGATCTAGCGTCTATGACTTACGGTTCAAGAATTAGCCTCAGAAACAGTGGGAAACAGTGCTTCTATACTAATTGCCAGGCGCTGAGACGAATGCCGCCAAGCTCGAGCGTCTAAGACTTACGGTTCAAGAATTAGCCTCAGAAACAGTGGTTCTGAACATGCTGCCAATAGCTCGCCTGGGAAACATCCAGAGAAGTCCAAGATTGTGTTTTTTAGACTGGCTGCCACGAGCTGAAACGAATGCAGCCAAGAGCGAGCGTCTGTGACTTACGGTTCAAAAGTTATTCACAGAAACATGGTTCTGAACTTTGCTGCCAGCCGCGAAAGCGAAAATAACCAAGATCGAGCGTCTAGGATTTACTTGTCAATAGCTCGCCTGGGAAACATCCAGAGAAGTCAAAGACAGTGCTTCTATACTAATTGCCAGGCGCTGAGACGAATGCCGCCAAGATCTAGCGCCTATGACTTACGGTTCAAGAATTAGCCTCAGAAACAGTGGGAAACAGTGCTTCTATACTAATTGCCAGGCGCTGAGACGAATGCCGCCAAGATCGAGCGTCTATGACTTACGTTTCAAGAATTAGCCTCAGAAACAGTGGTTCTGAACATGCTGCCAATAGCTCGCCTGGGAAACATCCAGAGAAGTCCAAGATTGTGTTTTTTAGACTGGCTGCCACGAGCTGAAACGAATGCAGCCAAGAGCGAGCGTCTGTGACTTACGGTTCAAGAGTTATTCACAGAAACATGGTTCTGAACTTTGCTGCCAGCCGCGAAAGCGAAAATAACCAAGATCGAGCGTCTAGGATTTACTTGTCAATAGCTCGCCTGGGAAACATCCAGAGAAGTCAAAGACAGTGCTTCTATACTAATTGCCAGGCGCTGAGACGAATGCCGCCAAGATCTAGCGTCTATGACTTACGGTTCAAGAATTAGCCTGAGAAACAGTGGGAAACAGTGCTTCTATACTAATTGCCAGGCGCTGAGACGAATGCCGCCAAGCTCGAGCGTCTAAGACTTACGGTTCAAGAATTAGCCTCAGAAACAGTGGTTCTGAACATGCTGCCAATAGCTCGCCTGGGAAACATCCATAGAAGTCCAAGATTGTGTTTTTTAGACTGGCTGCCACGAGCTGAAACGAATGCAGCCAAGAGCGAGCGTCTGTGACTTACGGTTCAAAAGTTATTCACAGAAACATGGTTCTGAACTTTGCTGCCAGCCGCGAAAGCGAAAATAACCAAGATCGAGCGTCTAGGATTTACTTGTCAATAGCTCGCCTGGGAAACATCCAGAGAAGTCAAAGACAGTGCTTCTATACTAATTGCCAGGCGCTGAGACGAATGCCGCCAAGATCTAGCGTCTATGACTTACGGTTCAAGAATTAGCCTCAGAAACAGTGGGAAACAGTGCTTCTATACTAATTGCCAGGCGCTGAGACGAATGCCGCCAAGATCGAGCGTCTATGACTTACGTTTCAAGAATTAGCCTCAGAAACAGTGGTTCTGTACATGCTGCCAATAGCTCGCCTGGGAAACATCCAGAGAAGTCCAAGATTGTGTTTTTTAGACTGGCTGCCACGAGCTGAAACGAATGCAGCCAAGAGCGAGCGTCTGTGACTTACGGTTCAAGAGTTATTCACAGAAACATGGTTCTGAACTTTGCTGCCAGCCGCGAAAGCGAAAATAACCAAGATCGAGCGTCTAGGATTTACTTGTCAATAGCTCGCCTGGGAAACATCCAGAGAAGTCAAAGACAGTGCTTCTATACTAATTGCCAGGCGCTGAGACGAATGCCGCCAAGATCTAGCGTCTATGACTTACGGTTCAAGAATTAGCCTCAGAAACAGTGGGAAACAGTGCTTCTATACTAATTGCCAGGCGCTGAGACGAATGCCGCCAAGATCGAGCGTCTATGACTTACAGTTCAAGAATTAGCCTCAGAAACAGTGGTTCTGAACATGCTGCCAATAGCTCGCCTGGGAAACATCCAGAGAAGTCCAAGATAGTGTTTTTTAGACTGGCTGCCACGAGCTGAAACGAATGCAGCCAAGAGCGAGCGTCTGTGACTTACGGTTCAAGAGTTATTCACAGAAACATGGTTCTGAACTTTGCTGCCAGCCGCGAAAGCGAAAATAACCAAGATCGAGCGTCTAGGATTTACTTGTCAATAGCTCGCCTGGGAAACATCCAGAGAAGTCAAAGACAGTGCTTCTATACTAATTGCCAGGCGCTGAGACGAATGCCGCCAAGATCTAGCGTCTATGACTTACGGTTCAAGAATTAGCCTCAGAAACAGTGGGAAACAGTGCTTCTATACTAATTGCCAGGCGCTGAGACGAATGCCGCCAAGCTCGAGCGTCTAAGACTTACGGTTCAAGAATTAGCCTCAGAAACAGTGGTTCTGAACATGCTGCCAATAGCTCGCCTGGGAAACATCCAGAGAAGTCCAAGATAGTGTTTTTTAGACTGGCTGCCACGAGCTGAAACGAATGCAGCCAAGAGCGAGCGTCTGTGACTTACGGTTCAAGAGTTATTCACAGAAACATGGTTCTGAACTTTGCTGCCAGCCGCGAAAGCGAAAATAACCAAGATCGAGCGTCTAGGATTTACTTGTCAATAGCTCGCCTGGGAAACATCCAGAGAAGTCAAAGACAGTGCTTCTATACTAATTGCCAGGCGCTGAGACGAATGCCGCCAAGATCTAGCGTCTATGACTTACGGTTCAAGAATTAGCCTCAGAAACAGTGGGAAACAGTGCTTCTATACTAATTGCCAGGCGCTGAGACGAATGCCGCCAAGCTCGAGCGTCTAAGACTTACGGTTCAAGAATTAGCCTCAGAAACAGTGGTTCTGAACATGCTGCCAATAGCTCGCCTGGGAAACATCCAGAGAAGTCCAAGATTGTGTTTTTTAGACTGGCTGCCACGAGCTGAAACGAATGCAGCCAAGAGCGAGCGTCTGTGACTTACGGTTCAAAAGTTATTCACAGAAACATGGTTCTGAACTTTGCTGCCAGCCGCGAAAGCGAAAATAACCAAGATCGAGCGTCTAGGATTTACTTGTCAATAGCTCGCCTGGGAAACATCCAGAGAAGTCAAAGACAGTGCTTCTACACTAATTGCCAGGCGCTGAGACGAATGCCGCCAAGATCTAGCGTCTATGACTTACGGTTCAAGAATTAGCCTCAGAAACAGTGGGAAACAGTGCTTCTATACTAATTGCCAGGCGCTGAGACGAATGCCGCCAAGATCGAGCGTCTATGACTTACGTTTCAAGAATTAGCCTCAGAAACAGTGGTTCTGAACATGCTGCCAATAGCTCGCCTGGGAAACATCCAGAGAAGTCCAAGATTGTGTTTTTTAGACTGGCTGCCACGAGCTGAAACGAATGCAGCCAAGAGCGAGCGTCTGTGACTTACGGTTCAAAAGTTATTCACAGAAACATGGTTCTGAACTTTGCTGCCAGCCGCGAAAGCGAAAATAACCAAGATCGAGCGTCTAGGATTTACTTGTCAATAGCTCGCCTGGGAAACATCCAGAGAAGTCAAAGACAGTGCTTCTATACTAATTGCCAGGCGCTGAGACGAATGCCGCCACGATCTAGCGTCTATGACTTACGGTTCAAGAATTAGCCTCAGAAACAGTGGGAAACAGTGCTTCTATACTAATTGCCAGGCGCTGAGACGAATGCCGCCAAGATCGAGCGTCTATGACTTACGGTTCAAGAATTAGCCTCAGAAACAGTGGTTCTGAATATGCTGCGAATAGCTCGCCTGGGAAACATCCAGAGAAGTCCAAGATTGTGTTTTTTAGACTGGCTGCCACGAGCTGAAACGAATGCAGCCAAGAGCTAGAGTCTGTGACTTACGGTTCAAAAGTTATTCACAGAAACATGGTTCTGAACTTTGCTGCCAGCCGCGAAAGCGAAAATAACCAAGATCGAGCGTCTAGGATTTACTTTTCAATAGCTCGCCTGGGAAACATCCAGAGAAGTCAAAGACAGTGCTTCTATACTAATTGCCAGGCGCTGAGACGAATGCCGCCACGATCTAGCGTCTATGACTTACGGTTCAAGAATTAGCCTCAGAAACAGTGGGAAACAGTGCTTCTATACTAATTGCCAGGCGCTGAGACGAATGCCGCCAAGATCGAGCGTCTATGACTTACGGTTCAAGAATTAGCCTCAGAAACAGTGGTTCTGAATATGCTGCGAATAGCTCGCCTGGGAAACATCCAGAGAAGTCCAAGATTGTGTTTTTTAGACTGGCTGCCACGAGCTGAAACGAATGCAGCCAAGAGCTAGAGTCTGTGACTTACGGTTCAAAAGTTATTCACAGAAACATGGTTCTGAACTTTGCTGCCAGCCGCGAAAGCGAAAATAACCAAGATCGAGCGTCTAGGATTTACTTTTCAATAGCTCGCCTGGGAAACATCCAGAGAAGTCAAAGACAGTGCTTCTATACTAATTGCCAGGCGCTGAGACGAATGCCGCCAAGATCTAGCGTCTATGACTTACGGTTCAAGAATTAGCCTCAGAAACAGTGGGAAATAGTGCTCCTATACTAATTGCCAGGCGCTGAGACGAATGCCGCCAAGATCGAGCGTCTATGACTTACGGTTCAAGAATTAGCCTCAGAAACAGTGGTTCTGAACATGCTGCCAATAGCTCGCCTGGGAAACATCCAGAGAAGTCCAAGATTGTGTTTTTTAGACTGGCTGCCACGAGCTGAAACGAATGCAGCCAAGAGCGAGCGTCTGTGACTTACGGTTCAAAAGTTATTCACAGAAACATGGTTCTGAACTTTGCTGCCAGCCGCGAAAGCGAAAATAACCAAGATCGAGCGTCTAGGATTTACTTGTCAATAGCTCGCCTGGGAAACATCCAGAGAATTTAAAGACAGTGCTTCTATACTAATTGCCAGGCGCTGAGACGAATGCCGCCAAGATCTAGCGTCTATGACTTACGGTTCAAGAATTAGCCTCAGAAACAGTGGGAAACAGTGCTTCTATACTAATTGCCAGGCGCTGAGACGAATGCCGCCAAGCTCGAGCGTCTAAGACTTACGGTTCAAGAATTAGCCTCAGAAACAGTGGTTCTGAACATGCTGCCAATAGCTCGCCTGGGAAACATCCAGAGAAGTCCAAGATAGTGTTTTTTAGACTGGCTGCCACGAGCTGAAACGAATGCAGCCAAGAGCGAGCGTCTGTGACTTACGGTTCAAGAGTTATTCACAGAAACATGGTTCTGAACTTTGCTGCCAGCCGCGAAAGCGAAAATAACCAAGATCGAGCGTCTAGGATTTACTTGTCAATAGCTCGTCTGGGAAACATCCAGAGAAGTCAAAGACAGTGCTTCTATACTAATTGCCAGGCGCTGAGACGAATGCCGCCAAGATCTAGCGTCTATGACTTACGGTTCAACAATTAGCCTCAGAAACAGTGGGAAACAGTGCTTCTATACTAATTGCCAGGCGCTGAGACGAATGCCGCCAAGATCGAGCGTCTATGACTTACGGTTCAAGAATTAGCCTCAGAAACAGTGGTTCTGAATATGCTGCCAATAGCTCGCCTGGGAAACATCCAGAGAAGTCCAAGATTGTGTTTTTTAGACTGGCTGCCACGAGCTGAAACGAATGCAGCCAAGAGCGAGCGTCTGTGACTTACGGTTCAAGAGTTATTCACAGAAAAATGGTTCTGAACTTTGCTGCCAGCCGCGAAAGCGAAAATAACCAAGATCGAGCGTCTAGGATTTACTTGTCAATAGCTCGCCTGGGAAACATCCAGAGAAGTCAAAGACAGTGCTTCTATACTAATTGCCAGGCGCTGAGACGAATGCCGCCAAGATCTAGCGTCTATGACTTACGGTTCAAGAATTAGCCTCAGAAACAGTGGGAAACAGTGCTTCTATACTAATTGCCAGGCGCTGAGACGAATGCCGCCAAGATCGAGCGTCTATGACTTACGGTTCAAGAATTAGCCTCTGAACATGCTGCCAATAGCTCGCCTGGGAAACATCCAGAGAGGTCCAAGATTGTGTTTTTAAGACTGGCTGCCACGAGCTGAAACGAATGCAGCCAAGAGCGAGCGTCTGTGACTTACGGTTCAAGAGTTATTCACAGAAACATGGTTCTGAACTTTGCTGCCAGCCGCGAAAGCGAAAATAACCAAGATCGAGCGTCTAGGATTTACTTGTCAATAGCTCGCCTGGGAAACATCCAGAGAAGTCAAAGACAGTGCTTCTATACTAATTGCCAGGCGCTGAGACGAATGCCGCCAAGATCTAGCGTCTATGACTTACGGTTCAAGAATTAGCCTCAGAAACAGTGGGAAACAGTGCTTCTATACTAATTGCCAGGCGCTGAGACGAATGCCGCCAAGCTCGAGCGTCTAAGACTTACGGTTCAAGAATTAGCCTCAGAAACAGTGGTTCTGAACATGCTGCCAATAGCTCGCCTGGGAAACATCCAGAGAAGTCCAAGATAGTGTTTTTTAGACTGGCTGCCACGAGCTGAAACGAATGCAGCCAAGAGCGAGCGTCTGTGACTTACGGTTCAAGAGTTATTCACAGAAACATGGTTCTGAACTTTGCTGCCAGCCGCGAAAGCGAAAATAACCAAGATCGAGCGTCTAGGATTTACTTGTCAATAGCTCGCCTGGGAAACATCCAGAGAAGTCAAAGACAGTGCTTCTATACTAATTGCCAGGCGCTGAGACGAATGCCGCCAAGATCTAGCGTCTATGACTTACGGTTCAAGAATTAGCCTCAGAAACAGTGGGAAACAGTGCTTCTATACTAATTGCCAGGCGCTGAGACGAATGCCGCCAAGCTCGAGCGTCTAAGACTTACGGTTCAAGAATTAGCCTCAGAAACAGTGGTTCTGAACATGCTGCCAATAGCTCGCCTGGGAAACATCCAGAGAAGTCCAAGATTGTGTTTTTAGACTGGCTGCCACGAGCTGAAACGAATGCAGCCAAGAGCGAGCGTCTGTGACTTACGGTTCAAAAGTTATTCACAGAAACATGGTTCTGAACTTTGCTGCCAGCCGCGAAAGCGAAAATAACCAAGATCGAGCGTCTAGGATTTACTTGTCAATAGCTCGCCTGGGAAAACATCCAGAGAAGTCAAAGACAGTGCTTCTATACTAATTGCCAGGCGCTGAGACGAATGCCGCCAAGATCTAGCGCCTATGACTTACGGTTCAAGAATTAGCCTCAGAAACAGTGGGAAACAGTGCTTCTATACTAATTGCCAGGCGCTGAGACGAATGCCGCCAAGATCGAGCGTCTATGACTTACGTTTCAAGAATTAGCCTCAGAAACAGTGGTTCTGAACATGCTGCCAATAGCTCGCCTGGGAAACATCCAGAGAAGTCCAAGATTGTGTTTTTTAGACTGGCTGCCACGAGCTGAAACGAATGCAGCCAAGAGCGAGCGTCTGTGACTTACGGTTCAAGAGTTATTCACAGAAACATGGTTCTGAACTTTGCTGCCAGCCGCGAAAGCGAAATAACCAAGATCGAGCGTCTAGGATTTACTTGTCAATAGCTCGCCTGGGAAACATCCAGAGAAGTCAAAGACAGTGCTTCTATACTAATTGCCAGGCGCTGAGACGAATGCCGCCAAGATCTAGCGTCTATGACTTACGGTTCAAGAATTAGCCTGAGAAACAGTGGGAAACAGTGCTTCTATACTAATTGCCAGGCGCTGAGACGAATGCCGCCAAGCTCGAGCGTCTAAGACTTACGGTTCAAGAATTAGCCTCAGAAACAGTGGTTCTGAACATGCTGCAATAGCTCGCCTGGGAAACATCCATAGAAGTCCAAGATTGTGTTTTTGAGACTGGCTGCCACGAGCTGAAACGAATGCAGCCAAGAGCGAGCGTCTGTGACTTACGGTTCAAAAGTTATTCACAGAAACATGGTTCTGAACTTTGCTGCCAGCCGCGAAAGCGAAAATAACCAAGATCGAGCGTCTAGGATTTACTTGTCAATAGCTCGCCTGGGAAACATCCAGAGAAGTCAAAGACAGTGCTTCTATACTAATTGCCAGGCGCTGAGACGAATGCCGCCAAGATCTAGCGTCTATGACTTACGGTTCAAGAATTAGCCTCAGAAACAGTGGGAAACAGTGCTTCTATACTAATTGCCAGGCGCTGAGACGAATGCCGCCAAGATCGAGCGTCTATGACTTACGTTTCAAGAATTAGCCTCAGAAACAGTGGTTCTGAACATGCTGCCAATAGCTCGCCTGGGAAACATCCAGAGAAGTCCAAGATTGTGTTTTTTAGACTGGCTGCCACGAGCTGAAACGAATGCAGCCAAGAGCGAGCGTCTGTGACTTACGGTTCAAGAGTTATTCACAGAAACATGGTTCTGAACTTTGCTGCCAGCCGCGAAAGCGAAAATAACCAAGATCGAGCGTCTAGGATTTACTTGTCAATAGCTCGCCTGGGAAACATCCAGAGAAGTCAAAGACAGTGCTTCTATACTAATTGCCAGGCGCTGAGACGAATGCCGCCAAGATCTAGCGTCTATGACTTACGGTTCAAGAATTAGCCTCAGAAACAGTGGGAAACAGTGCTTCTATACTAATTGCCAGGCGCTGAGACGAATGCCGCCAAGCTCGAGCGTCTAAGACTTACGGTTCAAGAATTAGCCTCAGAAACAGTGGTTCTGAACATGCTGCCAATAGCTCGCCTGGGAAACATCCAGAGAAGTCCAAGATAGTGTTTTTTAGACTGGCTGCCACGAGCTGAAACGAATGCAGCCAAGAGCGAGCGTCTGTGACTTACGGTTCAAGAGTTATTCACAGAAACATGGTTCTGAACTTTGCTGCCAGCCGCGAAAGCGAAAATAACCAAGATCGAGCGTCTAGGATTTACTTGTCAATAGCTCGCCTGGGAAACATCCAGAGAAGTCAAAGACAGTGCTTCTATACTAATTGCCAGGCGCTGAGACGAATGCCGCCAAGATCTAGCGTCTATGACTTACGGTTCAAGAATTAGCCTCAGAAACAGTGGGAAACAGTGCTTCTATACTAATTGCCAGGCGCTGAGACGAATGCCGCCAAGCTCGAGCGTCTAAGACTTACGGTTCAAGAATTAGCCTCAGAAACAGTGGTTCTGAACATGCTGCCAATAGCTCGCCTGGGAAACATCCAGAGAAGTCCAAGATTGTGTTTTTTAGACTGGCTGCCACGAGCTGAAACGAATGCAGCCAAGAGCGAGCGTCTGTGACTTACGGTTCAAAAGTTATTCACAGAAACATGGTTCTGAACTTTGCTGCCAGCCGCGAAAGCGAAAATAACCAAGATCGAGCGTCTAGGATTTACTTGTCAATAGCTCGCCTGGGAAACATCCAGAGAAGTCAAAGACAGTGCTTCTATACTAATTGCCAGGCGCTGAGACGAATGCCGCCAAGATCTAGCGCCTATGACTTACGGTTCAAGAATTAGCCTCAGAAACAGTGGGAAACAGTGCTTCTATACTAATTGCCAGGCGCTGAGACGAATGCCGCCAAGATCGAGCGTCTATGACTTACGTTTCAAGAATTAGCCTCAGAAACAGTGGTTCTGAACATGCTGCCAATAGCTCGCCTGGGAAACATCCAGAGAAGTCCAAGATTGTGTTTTTTAGACTGGCTGCCACGAGCTGAAACGAATGCAGCCAAGAGCGAGCGTCTGTGACTTACGGTTCAAGAGTTATTCACAGAAACATGGTTCTGAACTTTGCTGCCAGCCGCGAAAGCGAAAATAACCAAGATCGAGCGTCTAGGATTTACTTGTCAATAGCTCGCCTGGGAAACATCCAGAGAAGTCAAAGACAGTGCTTCTATACTAATTGCCAGGCGCTGAGACGAATGCCGCCAAGATCTAGCGTCTATGACTTACGGTTCAAGAATTAGCCTCAGAAACAGTGGGAAACAGTGCTTCTATACTAATTGCCAGGCGCTGAGACGAATGCCGCCAAGCTCGAGCGTCTAAGACTTACGGTTCAAGAATTAGCCTCAGAAACAGTGGTTCTGAACATGCTGCCAATAGCTCGCCTGGGAACATCCAGAGAAGTCCAAGATTGTGTTTTTTAGACTGGCTGCCACGAGCTGAAACGAATGCAGCCAAGAGCGAGCGTCTGTGACTTACGGTTCAAAAGTTATTCACAGAAACATGGTTCTGAACTTTGCTGCCAGCCGCGAAAGCGAAAATAAACCAAGATCGAGCGTCTAGGATTTACTTGTCAATAGCTCGCCTGGGAAACATCCAGAGAAGTCAAAGACAGTGCTTCTATACTAATTGCCAGGCGCTGAGACGAATGCCGCCAAGATCTAGCGCCTATGACTTACGGTTCAAGAATTAGCCTCAGAAACAGTGGGAAACAGTGCTTCTATACTAATTGCCAGGCGCTGAGACGAATGCCGCCAAGATCGAGCGTCTATGACTTACGTTTCAAGAATTAGCCTCAGAAACAGTGGTTCTGAACATGCTGCCAATAGCTCGCCTGGGAAACATCCAGAGAAGTCCAAGATTGTGTTTTTTAGACTGGCTGCCACGAGCTGAAACGAATGCAGCCAAGAGCGAGCGTCTGTGACTTACGGTTCAAGAGTTATTCACAGAAACATGGTTCTGAACTTTGCTGCCAGCCGCGAAAGCGAAAATAACCAAGATCGAGCGTCTAGGATTTACTTGTCAATAGCTCGCCTGGGAAACATCCAGAGAAGTCAAAGACAGTGCTTCTATACTAATTGCCAGGCGCTGAGACGAATGCCGCCAAGATCTAGCGTCTATGACTTACGGTTCAAGAATTAGCCTGAGAACAGTGGGAAACAGTGCTTCTATACTAATTGCCAGGCGCTGAGACGAATGCCGCCAAGCTCGAGCGTCTAAGACTTACGGTTCAAGAATTAGCCTCAGAAACAGTGGTTCTGACATGCTGCCAATAGCTCGCCTGGGAAACATCCATAGAAGTCCAAGATTGTGTTTTTAGACTGGCTGCCACGAGCTGAAACGAATGCAGCCAAGAGCGAGCGTCTGTGACTTACGGTTCAAAAGTTATTCACAGAAACATGGTTCTGAACTTTGCTGCCAGCCGCGAAAGCGAAAATAACCAAGATCGAGCGTCTAGGATTTACTTGTCAATAGCTCGCCTGGGAACATCCAGAGAAGTCAAAGACAGTGCTTCTATACTAATTGCCAGGCGCTGAGACGAATGCCGCCAAGATCTAGCGTCTCTATGACTTACGGTTCAAGAATTAGCCTCAGAAACAGTGGGAAACAGTGCTTCTATACTAATTGCCAGGCGCTGAGACGAATGCCGCCAAGATCGAGCGTCTATGACTTACGTTTCAAGAATTAGCCTCAGAAACAGTGGTTCTGAACATGCTGCCAATAGCTCGCCTGGGAAACATCCAGAGAAGTCCAAGATTGTGTTTTTTAGACTGGCTGCCACGAGCTGAAACGAATGCAGCCAAGAGCGAGCGTCTGTGACTTACGGTTCAAGAGTTATTCACAGAAACATGGTTCTGAACTTTGCTGCCAGCCGCGAAAGCGAAAATAACCAAGATCGAGCGTCTAGGATTTACTTGTCAATAGCTCGCCTGGGAAACATCCAGAGAAGTCAAAGACAGTGCTTCTATACTAATTGCCAGGCGCTGAGACGAATGCCGCCAAGATCTAGCGTCTATGACTTACGGTTCAAGAATTAGCCTCAGAAACAGTGGGAAACAGTGCTTCTATACTAATTGCCAGGCGCTGAGACGAATGCCGCCAAGATCGAGCGTCTATGACTTACGGTTCAAGAATTAGCCTCAGAAACAGTGGTTCTGAACATGCTGCCAATAGCTCGCCTGGGAAACATCCAGAGAAGTCCAAGATAGTGTTTTTTAGACTGGCTGCCACGAGCTGAAACGAATGCAGCCAAGAGCGAGCGTCTGTGACTTACGGTTCAAGAGTTATTCACAGAAACATGGTTCTGAACTTTGCTGCCAGCCGCGAAAGCGAAAATAACCAAGATCGAGCGTCTAGGATTTACTTGTCAATAGCTCGCCTGGGAAACATCCAGAGAAGTCAAAGACAGTGCTTCTATACTAATTGCCAGGCGCTGAGACGAATGCCGCCAAGATCTAGCGTCTATGACTTACGGTTCAAGAATTAGCCTCAGAAACAGTGGGAAACAGTGCTTCTATACTAATTGCCAGGCGCTGAGACGAATGCCGCCAAGCTCGAGCGTCTAAGACTTACGGTTCAAGAATTAGCCTCAGAAACAGTGGTTCTGAACATGCTGCCAATAGCTCGCCTGGGAAACATCCAGAGAAGTCCAAGATAGTGTTTTTTAGACTGGCTGCCACGAGCTGAAACGAATGCAGCCAAGAGCGAGCGTCTGTGACTTACGGTTCAAGAGTTATTCACAGAAACATGGTTCTGAACTTTGCTGCCAGCCGCGAAAGCGAAAATAACCAAGATCGAGCGTCTAGGATTTACTTGTCAATAGCTCGCCTGGGAAACATCCAGAGAAGTCAAAGACAGTGCTTCTATACTAATTGCCAGGCGCTGAGACGAATGCCGCCAAGATCTAGCGTCTATGACTTACGGTTCAAGAATTAGCCTCAGAAACAGTGGGAAACAGTGCTTCTATACTAATTGCCAGGCGCTGAGACGAATGCCGCCAAGCTCGAGCGTCTAAGACTTACGGTTCAAGAATTAGCCTCAGAAACAGTGGTTCTGAACATGCTGCCAATAGCTCGCCTGGGAAACATCCAGAGAAGTCCAAGATTGTGTTTTTTAGACTGGCTGCCACGAGCTGAAACGAATGCAGCCAAGAGCGAGCGTCTGTGACTTACGGTTCAAAAGTTATTCACAGAAACATGGTTCTGAACTTTGCTGCCAGCCGCGAAAGCGAAAATAACCAAGATCGAGCGTCTAGGATTTACTTGTCAATAGCTCGCCTGGGAAACATCCAGAGAAGTCAAAGACAGTGCTTCTACACTAATTGCCAGGCGCTGAGACGAATGCCGCCAAGATCTAGCGTCTATGACTTACGGTTCAAGAATTAGCCTCAGAAACAGTGGGAAACAGTGCTTCTATACTAATTGCCAGGCGCTGAGACGAATGCCGCCAAGATCGAGCGTCTATGACTTACGTTTCAAGAATTAGCCTCAGAAACAGTGGTTCTGAACATGCTGCCAATAGCTCGCCTGGGAAACATCCAGAGAAGTCCAAGATTGTGTTTTTTAGACTGGCTGCCACGAGCTGAAACGAATGCAGCCAAGAGCGAGCGTCTGTGACTTACGGTTCAAAAGTTATTCACAGAAACATGGTTCTGAACTTTGCTGCCAGCCGCGAAAGCGAAAATAACCAAGATCGAGCGTCTAGGATTTACTTGTCAATAGCTCGCCTGGGAAACATCCAGAGAAGTCAAAGACAGTGCTTCTATACTAATTGCCAGGCGCTGAGACGAATGCCGCCACGATCTAGCGTCTATGACTTATGGTTCAAGAATTAGCCTCAGAAACAGTGGGAAACAGTGCTTCTATACTAATTGCCAGGCGCTGAGACGAATGCCGCCAAGATCGAGCGTCTATGACTTACGGTTCAAGAATTAGCCTCAGAAACAGTGGTTCTGAATATGCTGCGAATAGCTCGCCTGGGAAACATCCAGAGAAGTCCAAGATTGTGTTTTTTAGACTGGCTGCCACGAGCTGAAACGAATGCAGCCAAGAGCTAGAGTCTGTGACTTACGGTTCAAAAGTTATTCACAGAAACATGGTTCTGAACTTTGCTGCCAGCCGCGAAAGCGAAAATAACCAAGATCGAGCGTCTAGGATTTACTTTTCAATAGCTCGCCTGGGAAACATCCAGAGAAGTCAAAGACAGTGCTTCTATACTAATTGCCAGGCGCTGAGACGAATGCCGCCAAGATCTAGCGTCTATGACTTACGGTTCAAGAATTAGCCTCAGAAACAGTGGGAAATAGTGCTCCTATACTAATTGCCAGGCGCTGAGACGAATGCCGCCAAGATCGAGCGTCTATGACTTACGGTTCAAGAATTAGCCTCAGAAACAGTGGTTCTGAACATGCTGCCAATAGCTCGCCTGGGAAACATCCAGAGAAGTCCAAGATTGTGTTTTTTAGACTGGCTGCCACGAGCTGAAACGAATGCAGCCAAGAGCGAGCGTCTGTGACTTACGGTTCAAAAGTTATTCACAGAAACATGGTTCTGAACTTTGCTGCCAGCCGCGAAAGCGAAAATAACCAAGATCGAGCGTCTAGGATTTACTTGTCAATAGCTCGCCTGGGAAACATCCAGAGAATTTAAAGACAGTGCTTCTATACTAATTGCCAGGCGCTGAGACGAATGCCGCCAAGATCTAGCGTCTATGACTTACGGTTCAAGAATTAGCCTCAGAAACAGTGGGAAACAGTGCTTCTATACTAATTGCCAGGCGCTGAGACGAATGCCGCCAAGCTCGAGCGTCTAAGACTTACGGTTCAAGAATTAGCCTCAGAAACAGTGGTTCTGAACATGCTGCCAATAGCTCGCCTGGGAAACATCCAGAGAAGTCCAAGATAGTGTTTTTTAGACTGGCTGCCACGAGCTGAAACGAATGCAGCCAAGAGCGAGCGTCTGTGACTTACGGTTCAAGAGTTATTCACAGAAACATGGTTCTGAACTTTGCTGCCAGCCGCGAAAGCGAAAATAACCAAGATCGAGCGTCTAGGATTTACTTGTCAATAGCTCGTCTGGGAAACATCCAGAGAAGTCAAAGACAGTGCTTCTATACTAATTGCCAGGCGCTGAGACGAATGCCGCCAAGATCTAGCGTCTATGACTTACGGTTCAACAATTAGCCTCAGAAACAGTGGGAAACAGTGCTTCTATACTAATTGCCAGGCGCTGAGACGAATGCCGCCAAGATCGAGCGTCTATGACTTACGGTTCAAGAATTAGCCTCAGAAACAGTGGTTCTGAATATGCTGCCAATAGCTCGCCTGGGAAACATCCAGAGAAGTCCAAGATTGTGTTTTTTAGACTGGCTGCCACGAGCTGAAACGAATGCAGCCAAGAGCGAGCGTCTGTGACTTACGGTTCAAGAGTTATTCACAGAAAAATGGTTCTGAACTTTGCTGCCAGCCGCGAAAGCGAAAATAACCAAGATCGAGCGTCTAGGATTTACTTGTCAATAGCTCGCCTGGGAAACATCCAGAGAAGTCAAAGACAGTGCTTCTATACTAATTGCCAGGCGCTGAGACGAATGCCGCCAAGATCTAGCGTCTATGACTTACGGTTCAAGAATTAGCCTCAGAAACAGTGGGAAACAGTGCTTCTATACTAATTGCCAGGCGCTGAGACGAATGCCGCCAAGATCGAGCGTCTATGACTTACGGTTCAAGAATTAGCCTCTGAACATGCTGCCAATAGCTCGCCTGGGAAACATCCAGAGAGGTCCAAGATTGTGTTTTTAAGACTGGCTGCCACGAGCTGAAACGAATGCAGCCAAGAGCGAGCGTCTGTGACTTACGGTTCAAGAGTTATTCACAGAAACATGGTTCTGAACTTTGCTGCCAGCCGCGAAAGCGAAAATAACCAAGATCGAGCGTCTAGGATTTACTTGTCAATAGCTCGCCTGGGAAACATCCAGAGAAGTCAAAGACCGTGCTTCTATACTAATTGCCAGGCGCTGAGACGAATGCCGCCAAGATCTAGCGTCTATGACTTACGGTTCAAGAATTAGCCTCAGAAACAGTGGGAAACAGTGCTTCTATACTAATTGCCAGGCGCTGAGACGAATGCCGCCAAGATCGAGCGTCTATGACTTACGGTTCAAGAATTAGCCTCAGAAACAGTGGTTCTGAACATGCTGCCAATAGCTTGCCTGGGAAACATCCAGAGAAGTCCAAGATAGTGGTTTTTAGACTGGCTGCCACGAGCTGAAACGAATGCAGCCAAGAGCGAGCGTCTGTGACTTACGGTTCAAGAGTTATTCACAGAAACATGGTTCTGAACTTTGCTGCCAGCCGCGAAAGCGAAAATAACCAAGATCGTGCTTCTAGGATTTACTTGTCAATAGCTCGTCTGGGAAACATCCAGAGAAGTCAAAGACAGTGCTTCTATACTAATTGCCAGGCGCTGAGACGAATGCCGCCAAGATCTAGCGTCTATGACTTACGGTTCAACAATTAGCCTCAGAAACAGTGGGAAACAGTGCTTCTATACTAATTGCCAGGCGCTGAGACGAATGCCGCCAAGATCGAGCGTCTATGACTTACGGTTCAAGAATTAGCCTCAGAAACAGTGGTTCTGAATATGCTGCCAATAGCTCGCCTGGGAAACATCCAGAGAAGTCCAAGATTGTGTTTTTTAGACTGGCTGCCACGAGCTGAAACGAATGCAGCCAAGAGCGAGCGTCTGTGACTTACGGTTCAAGAGTTATTCACAGAAAAATGGTTCTGAACTTTGCTGCCAGCCGCGAAAGCGAAAATAACCAAGATCGAGCGTCTAGGATTTACTTGTCAATAGCTCGCCTGGGAAACATCCAGAGAAGTCAAAGACAGTGCTTCTATACTAATTGCCAGGCGCTGAGACGAATGCCGCCAAGATCTAGCGTCTATGACTTACGGTTCAAGAATTAGCCTCAGAAACAGTGGGAAACAGTGCTTCTATACTAATTGCCAGGCGCTGAGACGAATGCCGCCAAGATCGAGCGTCTATGACTTACGGTTCAAGAATTAGCCTCTGAACATGCTGCCAATAGCTCGCCTGGGAAACATCCAGAGAGGTCCAAGATTGTGTTTTTAAGACTGGCTGCCACGAGCTGAAACGAATGCAGCCAAGAGCGAGCGTCTGTGACTTACGGTTCAAGAGTTATTCACAGAAACATGGTTCTGAACTTTGCTGCCAGCCGCGAAAGCGAAAATAACCAAGATCGAGCGTCTAGGATTTACTTGTCAATAGCTCGCCTGGGAAACATCCAGAGAAGTCAAAGACCGTGCTTCTATACTAATTGCCAGGCGCTGAGACGAATGCCGCCAAGATCTAGCGTCTATGACTTACGGTTCAAGAATTAGCCTCAGAAACAGTGGGAAACAGTGCTTCTATACTAATTGCCAGGCGCTGAGACGAATGCCGCCAAGATCGAGCGTCTATGACTTACGGTTCAAGAATTAGCCTCAGAAACAGTGGTTCTGAACATGCTGCCAATAGCTCGCCTGGGAAACATCCAGAGAAGTCCAAGATAGTGTTTTTTAGACTGGCTGCCACGAGCTGAAACGAATACAGCCAAGAGCGAGCGTCTGTGACTTACGGTTCAAAAGTTATTCACAGAAACATGGTTCTGAACTTTGCTGCCAGCCGCGAAAGCGAAAATAACCAAGATCGGGCGTCTAGGATTTACTTGTCAATAGCTCGCCTGGGAAACATCCAGAGAAGTCAAAGACAGTGCTTCTATACTAATTGCCAGGCGCTGAGACGAATGCCGCCAAGATCTAGCGTCTATGACTTACGGTTCAAGAATTAGCCTCAGAAACAGTGGGAAACAGTGCTTCTATACTAATTGCCAGGCGCTGAGACGAATGCCGCCAAGATCGAGCGTCTATGACTTACGGTTCAAGAATTAGCCTCAGAAACAGTGGTTCTGAATATGCTGCCAATAGCTCGTCTGGGAAACATCCAGAGAAGTCCAAGATTGTGTTTTTTAGACTGGCTGCCACGAGCTGAAACGAATGCAGCCAAGAGCGAGCGTCTGTGACTTACGGTTCAAGAGTTATTCACAGAAAAATGGTTCTGAACTTTGCTGCCAGCCGCGAAAGCGAAAATAACCAAGATCGAGCGTCTAGGATTTACATGTCAATAGCTCGCCTGGGAAACATCCAGAGAAGTCAAAGACAGTGCTTCTATACTAATTGCCAGGCGCTGAGACGAATGCCGCCAAGATCTAGCGTCTATGACTTACGGTTCAACAATTAGCCTCAGAAACAGTGGGAAACAGTGCTTCTATACTAATTGCCAGGCGCTGAGACGAATGCCGCCAAGATCGAGCGTCTATGACTTACGGTTCAAGAATTAGCCTCAGAAACAGTGGTTCTGAATATGCTGCCAATAGCTCGCCTGGGAAACATCCAGAGAAGTCCAAGATTGTGTTTTTTAGACTGGCTGCCACGAGCTGAAACGAATGCAGCCAAGAGCGAGCGTCTGTGACTTACGGTTCAAGAGTTATTCACAGAAAAATGGTTCTGAACTTTGCTGCCAGCCGCGAAAGCGAAAATAACCAAGATCGAGCGTCTAGGATTTACATGTCAATAGCTCGCCTGGGAAACATCCAGAGAAGTCAAAGACAGTGCTTCTATACTAATTGCCAGGCGCTGAGACGAATGCCGCCAAGATCTAGCGTCTATGACTTACGGTTCAAGAATTAGCCTCAGAAACAGTGGGAAACAGTGCTTCTATACTAATTGCCAGGCGCTGAGACGAATGCCGCCAAGATCGAGCGTCTATGACTTACGGTTCAAGAATTAGCCTCAGAAACAGTGGTTCTGAACATGCTGCCAATAGCTTGTCTGGGAAACATCCAGAGAAGTCCAAGATAGTGTTTTTTAGACTGGCTGCCACGAGCTGAAACGAATGCAGCCAAGAGCGAGCGTCTGTGACTTACGGTTCAAGAGTTATTCACAGAAACATGGTTCTGAACTTTGCTGCCAGCCGCGAAAGCGAAAATAACCAAGATCGTGCGTCTAGGATTTACTTGTCAATAGCTCGTCTGGGAAACATCCAGAGAAGTCAAAGACAGTGCTTCTATACTAATTGCCAGGCGCTGAGACGAATGCCGCCAAGATCTAGCGTCTATGACTTACGGTTCAACAATTAGCCTCAGAAACAGTGGGAAACAGTGCTTCTATACTAATTGCCAGGCGCTGAGACGAATGCCGCCAAGATCGAGCGTCTATGACTTACGGTTCAAGAATTAGCCTCAGAAACAGTGGTTCTGAATATGCTGCCAATAGCTCGCCTGGGAAACATCCAGAGAAGTCCAAGATTGTGTTTTTTAGACTGGCTGCCACGAGCTGAAACGAATGCAGCCAAGAGCGAGCGTCTGTGACTTACGGTTCAAGAGTTATTCACAGAAAAATGGTTCTAAACTTTGCTGCCAGCCGCGAAAGCGAAAATAACCAAGATCGAGCGTCTAGGATTTACTTGTCAATAGCTCGCCTGGGAAACATCCAGAGAAGTCAAAGACAGTGCTTCTATACTAATTGCCAGGCGCTGAGACGAATGCCGCCAAGATCTAGCGTCTATGACTTACGGTTCAAGAATTAGCCTCAGAAACAGTGGGAAACAGTGCTTCTATACTAATTGCCAGGCGCTGAGACGAATGCCGCCAAGATCGAGCATCTATGACTTACGGTTCAAGAATTAGCCTCTGAACATGCTGCCAATAGCTCGCCTGGGAAACATCCAGAGAGGTCCAAGATTGTGTTTTTAAGACTGGCTGCCACGAGCTGAAACGAATGCAGCCAAGAGCGAGCGTCTGTGACTTACGGTTCAAGAGTTATTCACAGAAACATGGTTCTGAACTTTGCTGCCAGCCGCGAAAGCGAAAATAACCAAGATCGAGCGTCTAGGATTTACTTGTCAATAGCTCGCCTGGGAAACATCCAGAGAAGTCAAAGACCGTGCTTCTATACTAATTGCCAGGCGCTGAGACGAATGCCGCCAAGATCTAGCGTCTATGACTTACGGTTCAAGAATTAGCCTCAGAAACAGTGGGAAACAGTGCTTCTATACTAATTGCCAGGCGCTGAGACGAATGCCGCCAAGATCGAGCGTCTATGACTTACGGTTCAAGAATTAGCCTCAGAAACAGTGGTTCTGAACATGCTGCCAATAGCTCGCCTGGGAAACATCCAGAGAAGTCCAAGATAGTGTTTTTTAGACTGGCTGCCACGAGCTGAAACGAATACAGCCAAGAGCGAGCGTCTGTGACTTACGGTTCAAAAGTTATTCACAGAAACATGGTTCTGAACTTTGCTGCCAGCCGCGAAAGCGAAAATAACCAAGATCGGGCGTCTAGGATTTACTTGTC
>NW_027463154.1:0-37147 GCF_050947455.1 Rhinoderma darwinii
TTACTTGTCAATAGCTCGCCTGGGAAACATCCAGAGAAGTCAAAGACAGTGCTTCTATACTAATTGCCAGGCGCTGAGACGAATGCCGCCAAGATCAAGCGTCTAAGACTTACGGTTCAAGAATTAGCCTCAGAAACAGTGGGAAACAGTGCTTCTATACTAATTGCCAGGCGCTGAGACGAATGCCGCCAAGATCGAGCGTCTATGACTTACGGTTCAAGAATTAGCCTCAGAAACAGTGGTTTTGAACATGCTGCCAATAGCTCGCCTGGGAAACATCCAGAGAAGTCCAAGATAGTGTTTTTTAGACTGGCTGCCACGAGCTGAAACGAATGCAGCCAAGAGCGAGCGTCTGTCACTTACGGTTCAAGAGTTATTCACAGAAACATGGTTCTGAACTTTGCTGCCAGCCGCGAAAGCGAAAATAACCAAGATCAAGCGTCTAGGATTTACTTGTCAATAGGTCGCCTGGGAAACATCCAGAGAAGTCAAAGACAGTGCTTCTATACTAATTGCCAGGCGCTGAGACGAATGCCGCCAAGATCGAGCGTCTATGACTTACGGTTCAAGAATTAGCCTCAGAAACAGTGGGAAACAGTGCTTCTATACTAATTGCCAGGCGCTGAGACGAATGCCGCCAAGATCGAGCGTCTATGACTTACGGTTCAAGAATTAGCCTCAGAAACAGTGTTTCTGAACATGCTGCCAATAGCTCGCCTGGGAAACATCCAGAGAAGTCCAAGATAGTGTTTTTTTAGACTGGCTGCCACGAGCTGAAACGCATGCAGCCAAGAGCGAGCGTCTGTGACTTACGGTTCAAGAGCTATTCACAGAAACATGGTTCTGAACTTTGCTGCCAGCCGCGAAAGCGAAAGTAACCAAGATCGAGCGTCTAGGATTTACTTGTGAATAGCTCGCCTGGGAAACTTTCAGATAAGTCAAAGACAGTGCTTCTATACTAATTGCCAGGCGCTGAGACGAATGCCGCCAAGATCAAGCGTCTAAGACTTACGGTTCAAGAATTAGCCTCAGAAACAGTGGGAAACAGTGCTTCTATACTAATTGCCAGGCGCTGAGACGAATGCCGCCAAGATCGAGCGTCTATGACTTACGGTTCAAGAATTAGCCTCAGAAACAGTGGTTTTGAACATGCTGCCAATAGCTCGCCTGGGAAACATCCAGAGAAGTCCAAGATAGTGTTTTTTAGACTGGCTGCCACGAGCTGAAACGAATGCAGCCAAGAGCGAGCGTCTGTGACTTACGGTTCAAGAGTTATTCACAGAAACATGGTTCTGAACTTTGCTGCCAGTCGCGAAAGCGAAAGTAACCAAGATCGAGCGTCTAGGATTTACTTGTCAATAGCTCGCCTGGGAAACATCCAGAGAAGTCAAAGACAGTGCTTCTATACTAATTGCCAGGCGCTGAGACGAATGCCGCCAAGATCGAGCGTCTATGACTTACGGTTCAAGGATTAGCCTCAGAAACAGTGGGAAACAGTGCTTTTATACTAATTGCCAGGCGCTGAGACGAATGCCGCCAAGATCAAGCGTCTAAGACTTACGGTTCAAGAATTAGCCTCAGAAACAGTGGGAAACAGTGCTTCTATACTAATTGCCAGGCGCTGAGACGAATGCCGCCAAGATCGAGCGTCTATGACTTACGGTTCAAGAATTAGCCTCAGAAACAGTGGTTCAAAACATGCTGCCAATAGCTCGCCTGGGAAACATCCAGAGAAGTCCAAGATAGTGTTTTTTTAGACTGGCTGCCACGAGCTGAAACGAATGCAGCCAAGAGCGAGCGTCTGTGACTTACGGTTCAAGAGTTATTCACAGAAACATGGTTCGGAACTTTGCTGCCAGCCGCGAAAGCGAAAATAACCAAGATCGAGCGTCTAGGATTTACTTGTCAATAGCTCGCCTGGGAAACATCCAGAGAAGTCAAAGACAGTGCTTCTATACTAATTGCCAGGCGCTGAGACGAATGCCGCCAAGATCGAGCGTCTATGACTTACGGTTCAAGAATTAGCCTCAGAAACAGTGGTTCTGAACATGCTGCCAATAGCTCGCCTGGGAAACATCCAGAGAAGTCCAAGATAGTGTTTTTTTTAGACTGGCTGCCACGAGCTGAAACGAATGCAGCCAAGAGCGAGCATCTGTGACTTACGGTTCAAAAGTTATTCACATAAACATGGTTCTGAACTTTGCTGCCAGCCGCGAAAGCGAAAGCAACCAAGATCGAGCGTCTAGGATTTACTTGTGAATAGCTCGCCTGGAAAACATCCAGAGAAGTCAAAGACAGTGCAGCTATACTAATTGCCAGGCGCTGAGACGAATGCCGCCAAGATCAAGCGTCTAAGACTTACGGTTCAAGAATTAGCCTCAGAAACAGTGGGAAACAGTGCTTCTATACTAATTGCCAGGCGCTGAGACGAATGCCGCCAAGATCGAGCGTCTATGACTTACGGTTCAAGAATTAGCCTCAGAAACAGTGGTTCAAAACATGCTGCCAATAGCTCGCCTGGGAAACATCCAGAGAAGTCCAAGATAGTGTTTTTTAGACTGGCTGCCACGAGCTGAAACGAATGCAGCCAAGAGCGAGCGTCTGTGACTTACGGTTCAAGAGTTATTCACAGAAACATGGTTCGGAACTTTGCTGCCAGCCGCGAAAGCGAAAATAACCAAGATCGAGCGTCTAGGATTTACTTGTCAATAGCTCGCCTGGGAAACATCCAGAGAAGTCAAAGACAGTGCTTCTATACTAATTGCCAGGCGCTGAGACGAATGCCGACAAGATCGAGCGTCTATGACTTACGGTTCAAGAATTAGCCTCAGAAACAGTGGTTCTGAACATGCTGCCAATAGCTCGCCTGGGAAACATCCAGAGAAGTCCAAGATAGTGTTTTTTTTAGACTGGCTGCCACGAGCTGAAACGAATGCAGCCAAGAGCGAGCGTCTGTGACTTACGGTTCAAAAGTTATTCACATAAACATGGTTCTGAACTTTGCTGCCAGCCGCGAAAGCGAAAGCAACCAAGATCGAGCGTCTAGGATTTACTTGTGAATAGCTCGCCTGGAAAACATCCAGAGAAGTCAAAGACAGTGCAGCTATACTAATTGCCAGGCGCTGAGACGAATGCCGCCAAGATCAAGCGTCTAAGACTTACGGTTCAAGAATTAGCCTCAGAAACAGTGGGAAACAGTGCTTCTATACTAATTGCCAGGCGCTGAGACGAATGCCGCCAAGATCGAGCGTCTATGACTTACGGTTCAAGAATTAGCCTCAGAAACAGTGGTTCAAAACATGCTGCCAATAGCTCGCCTGGGAAACATCCAGAGAAGTCCAAGATAGTGTTTTTTTTTAGACTGGCTGCCACGAGCTGAAACGAATGCAGCCAAGAGCGAGCGTCTGTGACTTACGGTTCAAAAGTTATTCACATAAACATGGTTCTGAACTTTGCTGCCAGCCGCGAAAGCGAAAGCAACCAAGATCGAGCGTCTAGGATTTACTTGTGAATAGCTCGCCTGGGAAACATCCAGAGAAGTCAAAGACAGTGCAGCTATACTAATTGCCAGGCGCTGAGACGAATGCCGCCAAGATCAAGCGTCTAAGACTTACGGTTCAAGAATTAGCCTCAGAAACAGTGGGAAACAGTGCTTCTATACTAATTGCCAGGCGCTGAGACGAATGCCGCCAAAATCGAGCGTCTATGACTTACGGTTCAAGAATTAGCCTCAGAAACAGTGGTTCAAAACATGCTGCCAATAGCTCGCCTGGGAAACATCCAGAGAAGTCCAAGATAGTGTTTTTTAGACTGGCTGCCACGAGCTGAAACGAATGCAGCCAAGAGCGAGCGTCTGTGACTTACGGTTCAAGAGTTATTCACAGAAACATGGTTCGGAACTTTGCTGCCAGCCGCGAAAGCGAAAATAACCAAGATCGAGCGTCTAGGATTTACTTGTCAATAGCTCGCCTGGGAAACATCCAGAGAAGTCAAAGACAGTGCTTCTATACTAATTGCCAGGCGCTGAGACGAATGCCGCCAAGATCGAGCGTCTATGACTTACGGTTCAAGAATTAGCCTCAGAAACAGTGGTTCTGAACATGCTGCCAATAGCTCGCCTGGGAAACATCCAGAGAAGTCCAAGATAGTGTTTTTTTTAGACTGGCTGCCACGAGCTGAAACGAATGCAGCCAAGAGCGAGCGTCTGTGACTTACGGTTCAAAAGTTATTCACATAAACATGGTTCTGAACTTTGCTGCCAGCCGCGAAAGCGAAAGCAACCAAGATCGAGCGTCTAGGATTTACTTGTGAATAGCTCGCCTGGGAAACATCCAGAGAAGTCAAAGACAGTGCAGCTATACTAATTGCCAGGCGCTGAGACGAATGCCGCCAAGATCAAGCGTCTAAGACTTACGGTTCAAGAATTAGCCTCAGAAACAGTGGGAAACAGTGCTTCTATACTAATTGCCAGGCGCTGAGACGAATGCCGCCAAGATCGAGCGTCTATGACTTACGGTTCAAGAATTAGCCTCAGAAACAGTGGTTCAAAACATGCTGCCAATAGCTCGCCTGGGAAACATCCAGAGAAGTCCAAGATAGTGTTTTTTAGACTGGCTGCCACGAGCTGAAACGAATGCAGCCAAGAGCGAGCGTCTGTGACTTACGGTTCAAGAGTTATTCACAGAAACATGGTTCGGAACTTTGCTGCCAGCCGCGAAAGCGAAAATAACCAAGATCGAGCGTCTAGGATTTACTTGTCAATAGCTCGCCTGGGAAACATCCAGAGAAGTCAAAGACAGTGCTTCTATACTAATTGCCAGGCGCTGAGACGAATGCCGACAAGATCGAGCGTCTATGACTTACGGTTCAAGAATTAGCCTCAGAAACAGTGGTTCTGAACATGCTGCCAATAGCTCGCCTGGGAAACATCCAGAGAAGTCCAAGATAGTGTTTTTTTTAGACTGGCTGCCACGAGCTGAAACGAATGCAGCCAAGAGCGAGCGTCTGTGACTTACGGTTCAAAAGTTATTCACATAAACATGGTTCTGAACTTTGCTGCCAGCCGCGAAAGCGAAAGCAACCAAGATCGAGCGTCTAGGATTTACTTGTGAATAGCTCGCCTGGAAAACATCCAGAGAAGTCAAAGACAGTGCAGCTATACTAATTGCCAGGCGCTGAGACGAATGCCGCCAAGATCAAGCGTCTAAGACTTACGGTTCAAGAATTAGCCTCAGAAACAGTGGGAAACAGTGCTTCTATACTAATTGCCAGGCGCTGAGACGAATGCCGCCAAGATCGAGCGTCTATGACTTACGGTTCAAGAATTAGCCTCAGAAACAGTGGTTCTGAACATGCTGCCAATAGCTCGCCTGGGAAACATCCAGAGAAGTCCAAGATAGTGTTTTTTTTTTAGACTGGCTGCCACGAGCTGAAACGAATGCAGCCAAGAGCGAGCGTCTGTGACTTACGGTTCAAAAGTTATTCACATAAACATGGTTCTGAATAGAGATGAGCGAACTTATCAAAAGTTCGGTTCGGCTAGTTCGCCGAATTTCACAAAAAAGTTCGGTTCGGACCGAACTAGTTCTGACCGAACCTGTCACTTACGTGCGCCGAGCATGCTACTGTCCAGGGTGCTGATAGAGTTAATGGGCTGCACTAACTCTTTCAGCAACCTTCACAGTACATGCTCGGCGCGCGGAAAATACCATTTAAATGTAATAAAAAAATAAAAATTATACGTTCGTACTTACTTTCCTCCTGTCCGGCCTCCAGCGATGACGTTTCATCCCTTTCGCCGCTGCAGCCAATCACAGGCTGTAGTGGCGGTCACGCACGTCAGGATGACGCTTCATCCCACGTGACCGCCTCTGCAGCCAATCACAGGCTGCAGCGGCGACATGAATGAAACGTCATCGCTGGAGGCCGGACAGGAGGAAAGTAAGTATGAACGTATTATTATTATTTTTTGGCATGTATGTATGTTGGCATGTATGTATGTATGTATATCTGTGCATGTATGTTTGCATGTATGTTGGCATGTATGTATATATGTGCATGTTTGTATGTATATTTGCATGTATATATTTGCATGTATGTATGTTTGCATGTATGTATTTTTGCATGTATGTTGTCATGTATGTATGTATGTTGTCATGTATGTATATATGTGCATGTGTGTATGTATATTTGTATGTATGTATGTATGTTTGCATGTATGTTTGCATGAATGTATGTATATTTGCATGTGTGTATATATATATATATGTATGTATGTTGTCATGTATGTATGTATGTTGTCATGTATGTATATATGTGCATGTATGTTGGCATGTATGTATATATGTGCATGTGTGTATGTATGTATATTTGCATGTATGTATGTTGTCATGTATGTATGTATATATGTGCATGTATGTTTGCATGTATGTTGGCATGTATGTATACATGTGCATGTTTGTATGTATATTTGCATGTATATATGTTTGCATGTGTGTATGTATGTTTGCATGTATGTATGTTTGCATGTATGTATGTTGTCATGTATGTTTGTATGTATGTTGTCATGTATGTATGTATATATGTGCATGTATGTATGTTTGCATGTTTTTATTTTTGCATGTATGTTTGCATGTATGTTTATATATATGTGCATGTATGTAATTATGTTTGCCTGTATTTATGTTTGCATGTATATTTGTGCATGCTTGTATATATGTATCTTTGCATGTTTGTTTGTATGTATGTATGTTTTCATGTGTGTGTGTATGCATGTATGTATGATAGTTTGCATGTATATATGTGTGTATGTTTGCATGTATGTATATTTGCATGTATATATGTGCATGCTTGTATATATGTATGTATGTTTGTATATATGTATGTATATTTGTATATATGTATGTATGGCCATGTATGATACTGTCTGCTGGCGCCCTGTATCTAAGTCAACTTTGCGGCAGGCTTCTATACATGGTATAACAGTCAGTATCACACATTAAACTGAATCTAAGCCTACAACATGTTTTATTTCATTATTTTATTTTTTTACAGGTTTGGTGTTTGGACTACGTCGGTTTCGAGGACTACTTCGATGACGGTTTTTTTTCTACAATAAAATGGTTAATGAGGGTTGTGTTGGGGGTGCTTTATTTCAATAAAATATTTTATCTATATCTTTGTCTTTTCAAATTTTATTATTACCACTTTAGTAATGGCCGCTGTCTGAGTGACAACATCCATTACTAATGCGAGGCTTAGTGTTAGCCGGTGCAGAGGCTAACACTAACCACCATTATTACCCCGGTACCCAAAACCACCAGGGGTGCCGGGAAGAGCCAGGTACGATCCAGTACCCGACCATCTGTTGTGATGGTCGGGCCCTGGGGCGGCCGCAGGCTGGTATTATGAGGCTGGGAAGGGCCAAAAACAGTGGACCTTCCCACCCTTGTAATGCTAGGCTGCTGCTGCTGTGTTGTATCTGGCTGGTTATAAAAGTGGGGGGGACCCCACGTCATTTTTTTAAATTATTTATTTATTTACATTTTTTTTTTAAAAAAGACATGGGGTTCCACCCAATTTATCATAACCAGCCACATACAACACAGTGTTATTAGCCTGGGAATGGACAAAACCAGTGGCCCTTCCCACCCATGTAATGCCAGACTGCTGCGGCCTTGTATATGGCTGGTTATTAAAAATGTGGGGGACCCGTCTATTGCTAAATTTGTTAAATTCCAAAAAAAAAACGACGTGGGGGTCCCCCCCATTTTTATAACCAGCCCGATACAACACAGCAGCAGCAGCCTAGCATTACAAGGGTGGGAAGGTCCACTGATTTTGGCCCTTCCCAGCCTCATAATACCAGCCTACGGCCGCCCCAGTACCCGACCATCACAACAGATGGTCGGGTACTGGATCGTACCAAGCTCTTCCCGGCACCCCTGGTGGTGGTGGGTACCGGGGTAATAATGGGTGGTTAGTGCTAGCCTCTGCACCGGCTAACACTAAGTACCGCCTTAATAATGGACGCTGTCAATCAGCCAACTGCCATTATCTAGGCACTAATAAAGTTTGAAAAAAAAAACACAAAGACAATTCTTTTTTATTGAAATAAGAAATCCCCAACAAAACCCTCGTTAACCATTTTATTAAAATTTGAAAAAACGCAGATCTACGCAGTAGTCCAACGAATCGTAGATGTAGTCCAATCGGTACATCAAAATCTGCAACAACATAAAAAAACAGTTATCAATGTGAACAATACCAATACTTCTACTCACCTACACACATATATACACGCACACACAAACAAACAACCATACACAGACACACACATATATACACAAACACAACAAGATATACACACACACACATAAACAGACAAACACGCACATATACACAAACTCACACATATACAAACAAAAACACACATATCCAAACACACACACACACACAGATATACACACATACACGAACACATATACACAAACACATATACAAACAAAAACACACATACCCAAACACACATATACACAAACACATATACACAAACACACCCATATATACACACAAACACACACCCATATACACATACAAAAACACACACAAACATCTACACACAAACATATACACAAATACACCCATATATACACAAACATATACACAAAACACATATACACAAACACACCCATATATACACACACACACATATAAAAACAAAAACAGACAAAGTCACATACCCAAACACACATATATACACAAACACACACATACACAAACACGGTTTCTTTTAAATGCTGCTGGGGAACCCGCTCGATCCACAATATACGGCTGCGCTACAGTGCAGCATTTAAAAGAAACAGGATCCTGACCTGTCCATAGAGTTTAAGGCAGCACAGAGTATTTCAGGAGATGAGCGTGCAGATTCAGTGCTGCTGCGAACTCTGCTCTTACCATTACGTAGCTCTCAGTCTGTTACCTCTCCTCCACTCCTGTCCTCCAGAACACCTTCACATGATTGGCAAGTCACCACGTAATGGTAAGAGCAGAGTTCACAGCAGCACAGAGTATTTCAGGAGATGAGCGTGCGGATCTTGTGCGGGGTGGTGACTTGCCAATCACGTGAAGGTGTTATTGAGGACAGGAGTGGAGGAGAGGTAACAGACTGAGCTACGTAATGGTAAGAGCAGAGTTCACAGCAGCACTGAATCTGCACGCTCCTCTCCTGAAATACTCTGTGCTGCTGTGAACTCTGTTCTTACCATTACGTAGCTCAGTCTGTTACATCTCCTCCACTCCTGTCCTCTATAACACGTTCACATGATTGGCAAGTCACCACCACGCACAAGATCCGCACGCTCATCTCCTGAAATACTCTGTGCTGCTGTGAACTCTGCTCTTACCATTACGTGGTGACTTGCCAATCATGTGAAGGTGTTCTGGAGGACAGGAGTGGAGGAGAGGTAACAGACTGAGAGCTACGTAATGGTAAGAGCAGAGTTCACAACAGCACTGAATCTGCACGCTCATCTCCTGAAATACTCTGTGCTGCCTTAAACTCTGTGGACAGGTCAGGATCCTGTTTCTTTTAAATGCTGCACTGTAGCGTAGCCTTATATAGTGGATCGAGCGGGTTCCCTAGCAGCATTTAAAAGAAACAGGATCCTGACCTGTCCACAGAGTTTAAGGCAGCACAGATTATTTCAGGAGATGAGCACGGGCAGCCGTTCGTTTTTCCGAGCCGTGCTCCCATCATGCACACGACCGTAAAAACACCCGTTATTGTGGGTCGTAATTACGACCCGCAATAACGGGCTCATAGACTTCTGTTACCCACGGGTACCTTTCCGTATTCTCACGGGAAGGTGCCCGTGCCGTTAAAAAAATAGAACATGTTCTATTTTTCTATTTTACGGGCCGTGCTGCTATAATTATAATGACAGCACGGTTCGCAAAAGCGGCCGGCTGCCCGTGGCCGGCCGGCCGTGCTCGTAATTACGAGTCGTAATTACGAGCACGGCCCGTAAAATAAAAAAAATAGAACATGTTCTATCTTTTTAACGGCACGGGCACCTTCCCGTGAGAAAACGGGAAGGTACCCGTGGCTAACAGAAGTCTATGGGCCCGCTATTTCGGGTCGTAATTACGACCCGTGATAACGGGTGTTTTTATGGTCGTGTGCATGAGGCCCCGTAATGACGGGTGGCTACATGTGTGCACCCGTCATTACGGCAGCGTTGCTAGGCGACGTCAGTAAGGGTATGTGCACACACACTAATTACGTCCGTAATTGACGGACGTATTTCGGCCGCAAGTACCGGACCGAACACCCTGCAGGGAGCCGGGCTCCTAGCATCATATTTATGTACGATGCTAGGAGTCCCTGCCTCTCCGTGGAACTACTGTCCCTTACTGAAAACATGATTACAGTACGGGACAGTTGTCCTGCAGAGAGGCAGGGACTCCTAGCATCGTACATAAGTATGATGCTAGGAGCCCGGCTCCCTGCACTGTGTTCGGTCCGGTACTTGCGGCCGAAATACGTCCGTCATTTACGGACGTAATTAGTGTGTGTGCACATACACTAAATAGTCACTGTTCAGGGTGCTGAAAGAGTTAACTGATCGGCAGTAACTGTTTCAGTACCATGGACAGTGACTACCGATCACAGTACCTGTAAAAAAAAAGACGTTCATACTTACCGAGAACTTTCTGCTTCCTCCAGTCCGGTCTCCTGGCCGTTGCCTTGGTGACGCGTCCCTCTCGACATCCGGCCCGACATTCCTTGATGACGATGCAGCCTTGTGAGCGCTGCAGCCAATCACAGGCTGCCGCGGCCTCTGCAGCCAATCACAGGCTGCAGAGGCCTCTGCAGCCAATCACAGGCTGCCGCGTCAGAAAAGGTCGGACTGGAGGAAGAAGAGGGACTCGTCAACAAGACAACGACCGGGTACGTATGAAATGCTTTTTATTTTATTTTTAATCAGCAGCCTCTTTTCTCTATCAGTGATTGATAGAGATAAGTGGCTGCCGATTTGTATAATGTTTTTGACCGGGTTCGGTCAAAACGGGTTCGGCCGAACCCGGTGAAGTTCGGATTCGCTGCGAACCGAACTTTACCGGAAGTTCGGACCGAAACCGGGTTCGGTTGTCCCGGTTCGCTCATCTCTAGTTCTGAACTTTGCTGCCAGCCGCGAAAGCGAAAGCAACCAAGATCGAGCGTCTAGGATTTACTTGTGAATAGCTCGCCTGGGAAACATCCAGAGAAGTCAAAGACAGTGCAGCTATACTAATTGCCAGGCGCTGAGACGAATGCCGCCAAGATCAAGCGTCTAAGACTTACGGTTCAAGAATTAGCCTCAGAAACAGTGGGAAACAGTGCTTCTATACTAATTGCCAGGCGCTGAGACGAATGCCGCCAAGATCGAGCGTCTATGACTTACGGTTCAAGAATTAGCCTCAGAAACAGTGGTTCAAAACATGCTGCCAATAGCTCGCCTGGGAAACATCCAGAGAAGTCCAAGATAGTGTTTTTTAGACTGGCTGCCACGAGCTGAAACGAATGCAGCCAAGAGCGAGCGTCTGTGACTTACGGTTCAAGAGTTATTCACAGAAACATGGTTCGGAACTTTGCTGCCAGCCGCGAAAGCGAAAATAACCAAGATCGAGCGTCTAGGATTTACTTGTCAATAGCTCGCCTGGGAAACATCCAGAGAAGTCAAAGACAGTGCTTCTATACTAATTGCCAGGCGCTGAGACGAATGCCGACAAGATCGAGCGTCTATGACTTACGGTTCAAGAATTAGCCTCAGAAACAGTGGTTCTGAACATGCTGCCAATAGCTCGCCTGGGAAACATCCAGAGAAGTCCAAGATAGTGTTTTTTTTTAGACTGGCTGCCACGAGCTGAAACGAATGCAGCCAAGAGCGAGCGTCTGTGACTTACGGTTCAAAAGTTATTCACATAAACATGGTTCTGAACTTTGCTGCCAGCCGCGAAAGCGAAAGCAACCAAGATCGAGCGTCTAGGATTTACTTGTGAATAGCTCGCCTGGAAAACATCCAGAGAAGTCAAAGACAGTGCAGCTATACTAATTGCCAGGCGCTGAGACGAATGCCGCCAAGATCAAGCGTCTAAGACTTACGGTTCAAGAATTAGCCTCAGAAACAGTGGGAAACAGTGCTTCTATACTAATTGCCAGGCGCTGAGACGAATGCCGCCAAGATCGAGCGTCTATGACTTACGGTTCAAGAATTAGCCTCAAAAACAGTTGTTCTAAACATGCTGCCTATAGCTCGCCTGGGAAACATCCAGAGAAGTCCAAGATAGTGTTTTTTTTAGACTGGCTGCCACGAGCTGAAACGAATGCAGCCAAGAGCGAGCGTCTGTGACTTACGGTTCAAGAGTTATTCACAGAAACATGGTTCTGAACTTTGCTGCCAGCCGCGATTGCGAAAGTAACCAAGATCGAGCGTCTAGGATTTACTTGTCAATAGCTCGCCTGGGAAACATCCAGAGAAGTCAAAGACAGTGCAGCTATACTAATTGCCAGGAGCTGAGACGAATGCCGCCAAGATCGAGCGTCTATGACTTACGGTTCAAGAATTAGCCTCAGAAACAGTGGTTCTGAACATGCTGCCAATAGCTCGCCTGGGAAACATCCAGAGAAGTCCAAGATAGTGTTTTTTAGACTGGCTGCCAGGAGCTGAAACGAATGCAGCCAAGAGCGAGCGTCTGTGACTTACGGTTCAAGAGTTATTCACAGAAACATGGTTCGGAACTTTGCTGCCAGCCGCGAAAGCGAAAATAACCAAGATCGAGCGTCTAGGATTTACTTGTCAATAGCTCGCCTGGGAAACATCCAGAGAAGTCAAAGACAGTGCTTCTATACTAATTGCCAGGCGCTGAGACGAATGCCGTCAAGATCGAGCGTCTATGACTACGGTTCAAGAATTAGCCTCAGAAACAGTGGTTCTGAACATGCTGCCAATAGCTCGCCTGGGAAACATCCAGAGAAGTCCAAGATAGTGTTTTTTTAGACTGGCTGCCACGAGCTGAAACGAATGCAGCCAAGAGCGAGCGTCTGTGACTTACGGTTCAAAAGTTATTCACATAAACATGGTTCTGAACTTTGCTGCCAGCCGCGAAAGCGAAAGCAACCAAGATCGAGCGTCTAGGATTTACTTGTGAATAGCTCGCCTGGAAAACATCCAGAGAAGTCAAAGACAGTGCAGCTATACTAATTGCCAGGCGCTGAGACGAATGCCGCCAAGATCAAGCGTCTAAGACTTACGGTTCAAGAATTAGCCTCAGAAACAGTGGGAAACAGTGCTTTTATACTAATTGCCAGGCGCTGAGACGAATGCCGCCAAGATCGAGCGTCTAAGACTTACGGTTCAAGAATTAGCCTCAGAAACAGTGGGAAACAGTGCTTTTATACTAATTGCCAGGCGCTGAGACGAATGCCGCCAAGATCGAGCGTCTATGACTTACGGTTCAAGAATTAGCCTCAGAAACAGTGGTTCTGAACATGCTGCTAATAGCTCGCCTGGGAAACATCCAGAGAAGTCCAATATAGTGTTTTTTAGACTGGCTGCCACGAGCTGAAACGAATGCAACCAAGAGCGAGCGTCTGTGACTTACGATTCAAGAGTTATTCACAGAAACATGGTTCTGAACTTTGCTGCCAGCCGCGAAAGCGAAAGTAACCAAGATCGAGCGTCTAGGATTTACTTGTGAATAGCTCGCCTGGGAAACATCCAGAGAAGTCAAAGACAGTGCTTCTATACTAATTGCCAGGCGCTGAGACGAATGCCGCCAAGATCAAGCGTCTAAGACTTACGGTTCAAGAATTAGCCTCAGAAACAGTGGGAAACAGTGCTTCTATACTAATTGCCAGGCGCTGAGACGAATGCCGCCAAGATCGAGCGTCTATGACTTACGGTTCAAGAATTAGCCTCAGAAACAGTGGTTCAAAACATGCTGCCAATAGCTCGCCTGGGAAACATCCAGAGAAGTCAAAGACAGTGCTTCTATACTAATTGCCAGGCGCTGAGACGAATGCCGCCAAGATCGAGCGTCTATGACTTACGGTTCAAGAATTAGCCTCAGAAACAGTGGGAAACAGTGCTTCTATACTAATTGCCAGGCGCTGAGACGAATGCCGCCAAGATCGAGCGTCTATGACTTACGGTTCAAGAATTAGCCTCAGAAACAGTGGTTCTGAACATGCTGCCAATAGCTCGCCTGGGAAACATCCAGAGAAGTCCAAGATAGTGTTTTTTAGACTGACTGCCACGAGCTGAAACGAATGCAGCCAAGAGCGAGCGTCTGTCACTTACGGTTCAAGAGTTATTCACAGAAACATGGTTCTGAACTTTGCTGCCAGCCGCGAAAGCGAAAATAACCAAGATCGAGCGTCTAGGATTTACTTGTCAATAGCTCGCCTGGGAAACATCCAGAGAAGTCAAAGACAGTGCTTCTATACTAATTGCCAGGCGCTGAGACGAATGCCGCCAAGATCAAGCGTCTAAGACTTACGGTTCAAGAATTAGCCTCAGAAACAGTGGGAAACAGTGCTTCTATACTAATTGCCAGGCGCTGAGACGAATGCCGCCAAGATCGAGCGTCTATGACTTACGGTTCAAGAATTAGCCTCAGAAACAGTGGGAAACAGTGCTTCTATACTAATTGCCAGGCGCTGAGACGAATGCCGCCAAGATCGAGCGTCTATGACTTACGGTTCAAGAATTAGCCTCAGAAACAGTGGTTCTGAACATGCTGCCAATAGCTCGCCTGGGAAACATCCAGAGAAGTCCAAGATAGTGTTTTTTAGACTGACTGCCACGAGCTGAAACGAATGCAGCCAAGAGCGAGCGTCTGTGACTTACGGTTCAAGAGTTATTCACAGAAACATGGTTCTGAACTTTGCTGCCAGCCGCGAAAGCGAAAATAACCAAGATCGAGCGTCTAGGATTTACTTGTCAATAGCTCGCCTGGGAAACAGCCAGAGAAGTCAAAGACAGTGCTTCTATACTAATTGCCAGGCGCTGAGACGAATGCCGCCAAGATCGAGCGTCTAAGACTTACGGTTCAAGAATTAGCCTCAGAAACAGTGGGAAACAGTGTTTCTATACTAATTGCCAGGCCCTGAGACGAATGCCGCCAAGATCGAGCGTCTAAGACTTACGGTTCAAGAATTAGCCTCAGAAACAGTGTGAAACAGTGTTTCTATACTAATTGCCAGGCGCTGAGACGAATGCCGCCAAGATCGAGCGTCTATGACTTACGGTTCAAGAATTAGCCTCAGAAACAGTGGTTCTGAACATGCTGCCAATAGCTCACCTGGGAAACATCCAGAGAAGTCCAAGATAGTGTTTTTTAGATTGGATGCCACGAGCTGAAACGAATGCAACCAAGAGCGAGCGTCTGTGACTTACGGTTCAAGAGTTATTCACAGAAACATGGTTCTGACCTTTGCTGCCAGCCGCGAAAGCGAAAGTAACCAAGATCGAGCGTCTAGGATTTACTTGTGAATAGCTCGCCTGGGAAACATCCAGAGAAGTCAAAGACAGTGCTTCTATACTAATTGCCAGGCGCTGAGACGAATGCCGCCAAGATCGAGCGTCTATGACTTACGGTTCAAGAATTAGCCTCAGAAACAGTGGTTCTGAACATGCTGCCAATAGCTCGCCTGGGAAACATCCAGAGAAGTCCAAGATAGTGTTTTTTTTAGACTGGCTGCCACGAGCTGAAACGAATGCAGCCAAGAGCGAGCGTCTGTGACTTACGGTTCAAGAGTTATTCACAGAAACATGGTTCTGAACTTTGCTGCCAGCCGCGAAAGCGAAAGTAACCAAGATCGAGCGTCTAGGATTTACTTGTGAATAGCTCGCCTGGGAAACATCCAGAGAAGTCAAAGACAGTGCTTCCATACTAATTGCCAGGCGCTGAGACGAATGCCGCCAAGATCAAGCGTCTAAGACTTACGGTTCAAGAATTAGCCTCAGAAACAGTGGGAAACAGTGCTTCTATACTAATTTCCAGGCGCTGAGACGAATGCCGCCAAGATCGAGCGTCTATGACTTAGGGTTCAAGAATTAGCCTCAGAAACAGTGATTCTGAACATGCTGCCAATAGCTCGCCTGGGAAACATCCAGAGAAGTCCAAGATAGTGTTTTTTAGACCGGCTGCCACGAGCTGAAACGAATGCAACCAAGAGCGAGCGTCTGTGACTTACGGTTCAAGAGTTATTCACAGAAACATGGTTCTGAACTTTACTGCCAGCCGCGAAAGCGAAAGTAACCAAGATCGAGCGTCTAGGATTTACTTGTCAATAGCTCGCCTGGGAAACAGCCAGAGAAGTCAAAGACAGTGCTTCTATACTAATTGCCAGGCGCTGAGACGAATGCCGCCAAGATCGAGCGTCTAAGACTTACGGTTCAAGAATTAGCCTCAGAAACAGTGGGAAACAGTGTTTCTATACTAATTTCCAGGCCCTGAGACGAATGCCGCCAAGATCGAGCGTCTAAGACTTACGGTTCAAGAATTAGCCTCAGAAACAGTGTGAAACAGTGTTTCTATACTAATTGCCAGGCGCTGAGACGAATGCCGCCAAGATCGAGCGTTTATGACTTACGGTTCAAGAATTAGCCTCAGAAACAGTGGTTCTGAACATGCTGCCAATAGCTCACCTGGGAAACATCCAGAGAAGTCCAAGATAGTTTTTTTTAGACTGGCTGCCACGAGCTGAAACGAATGCAACCAAGAGCGAGCGTCTGTGACTTACGGTTCAAGAGTTATTCACAGAAACATGGTTCTGAACTTTGCTGCCAGCCGCGAAAGCGAAAGTAACCAAGATCGAGCGTCTAGGATTTACTTGTGAATAGCTCGCCTGGGAAACATCCAGAGAAGTCAAAGACAGTGCTTCTATACTAATTGCCAGGCGCTGAGACGCATGCCGCCAAGATCAAGCGTCTAAGACTTACGGTTCAAGAATTAGCCTCAGAAACAGTGGGAAACAGTGCTTCTATACTAATTGCCAGGCGCTGAGACGAATGCCGCCAAGATCGAGCGTCTATGACTTACGGTTCAAGAATTAGCCTCAGAAACAGTGGTTCTGAACATGCTGCCAATAGCTCGCCTGGGAAACATCCAGAGAAGTCCAAGATAGTGTTTTTTAGACTGACTGCCACGAGCTGAAACGAATGCAGCCAAGAGCGAGCGTCTGTCACTTACGGTTAAAGAGTTATTCACAGAAACATGGTTCTGAACTTTGCTGCCAGCCGCGAAAGCGAAAATAACCAAGATCGAGCGTCTAGGATTTACTTGTCAATAGCTCGCCTGGGAAACATCCAGTGAAGTCAAAGACAGTGCTTCCATACTAATTGCCAGGCGCTGAGACGAATGCCGCCAAGATCAAGCGTCTAAGACTTACGGTTCAAGAATTAGCCTCAGAAACAGTGGGAAACAGTGCTTCTATACTAATTTCCAGGCGCTGAGACGAATGCCGCCAAGATCGAGCGTCTATGACTTAGGGTTCAAGAATTAGCCTCAGAAACAGTGATTCTGAACATGCTGCCAATAGCTCGCCTGGGAAACATCCAGAGAAGTCCAAGATAGTGTTTTTTAGACCGGCTGCCACGAGCTGAAACGAATGCAACCAAGAGCGAGCGTCTGTGACTTACGGTTCAAGAGTTATTCACAGAAACATGGTTCTGAACTTTACTGCCAGCCGCGAAAGCGAAAGTAACCAAGATCGAGCGTCTAGGATTTACTTGTCAATAGCTCGCCTGGGAAACAGCCAGAGAAGTCAAAGACAGTGCTTCTATACTAATTGCCAGGCGCTGAGACGAATGCCGCCAAGATCGAGCGTCTAAGACTTACGGTTCAAGAATTAGCCTCAGAAACAGTGGGAAACAGTGTTTCTATACTAATTTCCAGGCCCTGAGACGAATGCCGCCAAGATCGAGCGTCTAAGACTTACGGTTCAAGAATTAGCCTCAGAAACAGTGTGAAACAGTGTTTCTATACTAATTGCCAGGCGCTGAGACGAATGCCGCCAAGATCGAGCGTTTATGACTTACGGTTCAAGAATTAGCCTCAGAAACAGTGGTTCTGAACATGCTGCCAATAGCTCACCTGGGAAACATCCAGAGAAGTCCAAGATAGTGTTTTTTAGACTGGCTGCCACGAGCTGAAACGAATGCAACCAAGAGCGAGCGTCTGTGACTTACGGTTCAAGAGTTATTCACAGAAACATGGTTCTGAACTTTGCTGCCAGCCGCGAAAGCGAAAGTAACCAAGATCGAGCGTCTAGGATTTACTTGTGAATAGCTCGCCTGGGAAACATCCAGAGAAGTCAAAGACAGTGCTTCTATACTAATTGCCAGGCGCTGAGACGCATGCCGCCAAGATCAAGCGTCTAAGACTTACGGTTCAAGAATTAGCCTCAGAAACAGTGGGAAACAGTGCTTCTATACTAATTGCCAGGCGCTGAGACGAATGCCGCCAAGATCGAGCGTCTATGACTTACGGTTCAAGAATTAGCCTCAGAAACAGTGGTTCTGAACATGCTGCCAATAGCTCGCCTGGGAAACATCCAGAGAAGTCCAAGATAGTGTTTTTTAGACTGACTGCCACGAGCTGAAACGAATGCAGCCAAGAGCGAGCGTCTGTCACTTACGGTTAAAGAGTTATTCACAGAAACATGGTTCTGAACTTTGCTGCCAGCCGCGAAAGCGAAAATAACCAAGATCGAGCGTCTAGGATTTACTTGTCAATAGCTCGCCTGGGAAACATCCAGTGAAGTCAAAGACAGTGCTTCTATACTAACTGCCAGGCGCTGAGACGAATGCCGCCAAGATCGAGCGTCTATGACTTACGGTTCAAGAATTCGCCTCAGAAACAGTGGGAAACAGTGATTCTATACTAATTGCCAGGCGCTGAGACGAATGCCGCCAAGATCGAGCGTCTATGACTTACGGTTCAAGAGTTATTCACAGAAACATGGTTCTGAACTTTGCTGCCAGCCGCGAAAGCGAAAGTAACCAAGATCGAGCGTCTAGGATTTACTTGTCAATAGCTCGCCTGGGAAACATCCAGAGAAGTCAAAGACAGTGCTTCTATACTAATTGCCAGGCGCTGAGACGAATGCCGCCAAGATCGAGCGTCTAAGACTTACGGTTCAAGAATTAGCCTCAGAAACAGTGATTCTGAACATGCTGCCAATAGCTCGCCTGGGAAACATCCAGAGAAGTCCAAGATAGTGTTTTTTAGACTGGCTGCCACGAGCTGAAACAAATGCAACCAAGAGCGAGCGTCTGTGACTTACGGTTCAAGAGTTATTCACAGAAACATGGTTCTGAACTTTGCTGCCAGCCGCGAAAGCGAAAGTAACCAAGATCGAGCGTCTAGGATTTACTTGTCAATAGCTCGCCTGGGAAACATCCAGAGAAGTCAAAGACAGTGCTTCTATACTAATTGCCAGGCGCTGAGACGAATGCCGCCAAGATCGAGCGTCTATGACTTACGGTTCAAGAATTAGCCTCAGAAACAGTGGGAAACAGTGCTTCTATACTAATTTCCAGGCGCTGAGACGAATGCCGCCAAGATCGAGCGTCTATGACTTACGGTTCAAGAATTAGCCTCAGAAACAGTGATTCTGAACATGCTGCCAATAGCTCGCCTGTGAAACATCCAGAGAAGTCCAAGATAGTGTTTTTTAGACTGGCTGCCACGAGCTGAAACGAATGCAGCCAAGAGCGAGCGTCTGTGACTTACGGTTCAAAAGTTATTCACATAAACATGGTTCTGAACTTTGCTGCCAGCCGCGAAAGCGAAAGCAACCAAGATCGAGCGTCTAGGATTTACTTGTGAATAGCTCGCCTGGAAAACATCCAGAGAAGTCAAAGACAGTGCAGCTATACTAATTGCCAGGCGCTGAGACGAATGCCGCCAAGATCAAGCGTCTAAGACTTACGGTTCAAGAATTAGCCTCAGAAACAGTGGGAAACAGTGCTTTTATACTAATTGCCAGGCGCTGAGACGAATGCCGCCAAGATCGAGCGTCTATGACTTACGGTTCAAGAATTAGCCTCAGAAACAGTGGTTCTGAACATGCTGCTAATAGCTCGTCTGGGAAACATCCAGAGAAGTCCAATATAGTGTTTTTTAGACTGGCTGCCACGAGCTGAAACGAATGCAACCAAGAGCGAGCGTCTGTGACTTACGATTCAAGAGTTATTCACAGAAACATGGTTCTGAACTTTGCTGCCAGCCGCGAAAGCGAAAGTAACCAAGATCGAGCGTCTAGGATTTACTTGTGAATAGCTCGCCTGGGAAACATCCAGAGAAGTCAAAGACAGTGCTTCTATACTAATTGCCAGGCGCTGAGACGAATGCCGCCAAGATCAAGCGTCTAAGACTTACGGTTCAAGAATTAGCCTCAGAAACAGTGGGAAACAGTGCTTCTATACTAATTGCCAGGCGCTGAGACGAATGCCGCCAAGATCGAGCGTCTATGACTTACGGTTCAAGAATTAGCCTCAGAAACAGTGGTTCAAAACATGCTGCCAATAGCTCGCCTGGGAAACATCCAGAGAAGTCAAAGACAGTGCTTCTATACTAATTGCCAGGCGCTGAGACGAATGCCGCCAAGATCGAGCGTCTATGACTTACGGTTCAAGAATTAGCCTCAGAAACAGTGGGAAACAGTGCTTCTATACTAATTGCCAGGCGCTGAGACGAATGCCGCCAAGATCGAGCGTCTATGACTTACGGTTCAAGAATTAGCCTCAGAAACAGTGGTTCTGAACATGCTGCCAATAGCTCGCCTGGGAAACATCCAGAGAAGTCCAAGATAGTGTTTTTTAGACTGACTGCCACGAGCTGAAACGAATGCAGCCAAGAGCGAGCGTCTGTCACTTACGGTTCAAGAGTTATTCACAGAAACATGGTTCTGAACTTTGCTGCCAGCCGCGAAAGCGAAAATAACCAAGATCGAGCGTCTAGGATTTACTTGTCAATAGCTCGCCTGGGAAACAGCCAGAGAAGTCAAAGACAGTGCTTCTATACTAATTGCCAGGCGCTGAGACGAATGCCGCCAAGATCGAGCGTCTAAGACTTACGGTTCAAGAATTAGCCTCAGAAACAGTGGGAAACAGTGTTTCTATACTAATTGCCAGGCCCTGCGACGAATGCCGCCAAGATCGAGCGTCTAAGACTTACGGTTCAAGAATTAGCCTCAGAAACAGTGTGAAACAGTGTTTCTATACTAATTGCCAGGCGCTGAGACGAATGCCGCCAAGATCGAGCGTCTATGACTTACGGTTCAAGAATTAGCCTCAGAAACAGTGGTTCTGAACATGCTGCCAATAGCTCACCTGGGAAACATCCAGAGAAGTCCAAGATAGTGTTTTTTAGATTGGCTGCCACGAGCTGAAACGAATGCAACCAAGAGCGAGCGTCTGTGACTTACGGTTCAAGAGTTATTCACAGAAACATGGTTCTGACCTTTGCTGCCAGCCGCGAAAGCGAAAGTAACCAAGATCGAGCGTCTAGGATTTACTTGTGAATAGCTCGCCTGGGAAACATCCAGAGAAGTCAAAGACAGTGCTTCTATACTAATTGCCAGGCGCTGAGACGAATGCCGCCAAGATCGAGCGTCTATGACTTACGGTTCAAGAATTAGCCTCAGAAACAGTGGGAAACAGTGCTTCTATACTAATTTCCAGGCGCTGAGACGAATGCCGCCAAGATCGAGCGTCTATGACTTAGGGTTCAAGAATTAGCCTCAGAAACAGTGATTCTGAACATGCTGCCAATAGCTCGCCTGGGAAACATCCAGAGAAGTCCAAGATAGTGTTTTTTAGACCGGCTGCCACGAGCTGAAACGAATGCAACCAAGAGCGAGCGTCTGTGACTTACGGTTCAAGAGTTATTCACAGAAACATGGTTCTGAACTTTACTGCCAGCCGCGAAAGCGAAAGTAACCAAGATCGAGCGTCTAGGATTTACTTGTCAATAGCTCGCCTGGGAAACAGCCAGAGAAGTCAAAGACAGTGCTTCTATACTAATTGCCAGGCGCTGAGACGAATGCCGCCAAGATCGAGCGTCTAAGACTTACGGTTCAAGAATTAGCCTCAGAAACAGTGGGAAACAGTGTTTCTATACTAATTTCCAGGCCCTGAGACGAATGCCGCCAAGATCGAGCGTCTAAGACTTACGGTTCAAGAATTAGCCTCAGAAACAGTGTGAAACAGTGTTTCTATACTAATTGCCAGGCGCTGAGACGAATGCCGCCAAGATCGAGCGTTTATGACTTACGGTTCAAGAATTAGCCTCAGAAACAGTGGTTCTGAACATGCTGCCAATAGCTCACCTGGGAAACATCCAGAGAAGTCCAAGATAGTGTTTTTTAGACTGGCTGCCACGAGCTGAAACGAATGCAACCAAGAGCGAGCGTCTGTGACTTACGGTTCAAGAGTTATTCACAGAAACATGGTTCTGAACTTTGCTGCCAGCCGCGAAAGCGAAAGTAACCAAGATCGAGCGTCTAGGATTTACTTGTGAATAGCTCGCCTGGGAAACATCCAGAGAAGTCAAAGACAGTGCTTCTATACTAATTGCCAGGCGCTGAGACGCATGCCGCCAAGATCAAGCGTCTAAGACTTACGGTTCAAGAATTAGCCTCAGAAACAGTGGGAAACAGTGCTTCTATACTAATTGCCAGGCGCTGAGACGAATGCCGCCAAGATCGAGCGTCTATGACTTACGGTTCAAGAATTAGCCTCAGAAACAGTGGTTCTGAACATGCTGCCAATAGCTCGCCTGGGAAACATCCAGAGAAGTCCAAGATAGTGTTTTTTAGACTGACTGCCACGAGCTGAAACGAATGCAGCCAAGAGCGAGCGTCTGTCACTTACGGTTAAAGAGTTATTCACAGAAACATGGTTCTGAACTTTGCTGCCAGCCGCGAAAGCGAAAATAACCAAGATCGAGCGTCTAGGATTTACTTGTCAATAGCTCGCCTGGGAAACATCCAGTGAAGTCAAAGACAGTGCTTCTATACTAACTGCCAGGCGCTGAGACGAATGCCGCCAAGATCGAGCGTCTATGACTTACGGTTCAAGAATTCGCCTCAGAAACAGTGGGAAACAGTGATTCTATACTAATTGCCAGGCGCTGAGACGAATGCCGCCAAGATCGAGCGTCTATGACTTACGGTTCAAGAGTTATTCACAGAAACATGGTTCTGAACTTTGCTGCCAGCCGCGAAAGCGAAAGTAACCAAGATCGAGCGTCTAGGATTTACTTGTCAATAGCTCGCCTGGGAAACATCCAGAGAAGTCAAAGACAGTGCTTCCATACTAATTGCCAGGCGCTGAGACGAATGCCGCCAAGATCGAGCGTCTAAGACTTACGGTTCAAGAATTAGCCTCAGAAACAGTGATTCTGAACATGCTGCCAATAGCTCGCCTGGGAAACATCCAGAGAAGTCCAAGATAGTGTTTTTTAGACTGGCTGCCACGAGCTGAAACAAATGCAACCAAGAGCGAGCGTCTGTGACTTACGGTTCAAGAGTTATTCACAGAAACATGGTTCTGAACTTTGCTGCCAGCCGCGAAAGCGAAAGTAACCAAGATCGAGCGTCTAGGATTTACTTGTCAATAGCTCGCCTGGGAAACATCCAGAGAAGTCAAAGACAGTGCTTCTATACTAATTGCCAGGCGCTGAGACGAATGCCGCCAAGATCGAGCGTCTATGACTTACGGTTCAAGAATTAGCCTCAGAAACAGTGGGAAACAGTGCTTCTATACTAATTTCCAGGCGCTGAGACGAATGCCGCCAAGATCGAGCGTCTATGACTTACGGTTCAAGAATTAGCCTCAGAAACAGTGATTCTGAACATGCTGCCAATAGCTCGCCTGTGAAACATCCAGAGAAGTCCAAGATAGTGTTTTTTAGACTGGCTGCCACGAGCTGAAACGAATGCAACCAAGAGCGAGCGTCTGTGACTTACGGTTCAAGAGTTATTCACAGAAACATGGTTCTGAACTTTACTGCCAGCCGCGAAAGCGAAAGTAACCAAGATCGAGCGTCTAGGATTTACTTGTCAATAGCTCGCCTGGGAAACAGCCAGAGAAGTCAAAGACAGTGCTTCTATACTAATTGCCAGGCGCTGAGACGAATGCCGCCAAGATCGAGCGTCTAAGACTTACGGTTCAAGAATTAGCCTCAGAAACAGTGGGAAACAGTGTTTCTATACTAATTTCCAGGCCCTGAGACGAATGCCGCCAAGATCGAGCGTCTAAGACTTACGGTTCAAGAATTAGCCTCAGAAACAGTGTGAAACAGTGTTTCTATACTAATTGCCAGGCGCTGAGACGAATGCCGCCAAGATCGAGCGTCTATGACTTACGGTTCAAGAATTAGCCTCAGAAACAGTGGTTCTGAACATGCTGCCAATAGCTCACCTGGGAAACATCCAGAGAAGTCCAAGATAGTGTTTTTTAGACTGGCTGCCACGAGCTGAAACGAATGCAACCAAGAGCGAGCGTCTGTGACTTACGGTTCAAGAGTTATTCACAGAAACATGGTTCTGAACTTTGCTGCCAGCCGCGAAAGCGAAAGTAACCAAGATCGAGCGTCTAGGATTTACTTGTGAATAGCTCGCCTGGGAAACATCCAGAGAAGTCAAAGACAGTGCTTCTATACTAATTGCTAGGCGCTGAGACGAATGCCACCAAGATCAAGCGTCTAAGACTTACGGTTCAAGAATTAGCCTCAGAAACAGTGGGAAACAGTGCTTCTATACTAATTGCCAGGCGCTGAGACGAATGCCAACAAGATCGAGCGTCAAAGACTTACGGTTCAAGAATTAGCCTCAGAAACAGTGGGAAACAGTGCTTCTATACTAATTGCCAGGCGCTGAGACGAATGCCGCCAAGATCGAGCGTCTATGACTTACGGTTCAAGAATTAGCCTCAGAAACAGTGGTTCTAAACATGCTGCCAATAGCTCGCCTGGGAAACATCCAGAGAAGTCCAAGATAGTGTTTTTTAGACTGGCTGCCACGAGCTGAAACGAATGCAGCCAAGAGCGAGCGTCTGTGACTTACGGTTCAAGAGTTATTCACAGAAACATGGTTCTGAACTTTACTGCCAGCCGCGAAAGCGAAAGTAACCAAGATCGAGCGTCTAGGATTTACTTGTCAATAGCTCGCCTGGGAAACAGCCAGAGAAGTCAAAGACAGTGCTTCTATACTAATTGGCAGGCGCTGAGACGAATGCCGCCAAGATCGAGCGTCTAAGACTTACGGTTCAAGAATTAGCCTCAGAAACAGTGGGAAACAGTGTTTCTATACTAATTTCCAGGCCCTGAGACGAATGCCGCCAAGATCGAGCGTCTAAGACTTACGGTTCAAGAATTAGCCTCAGAAACAGTGTGAAACAGTGTTTCTATACTAATTGCCAGGCGCTGAGACGAATGCCGCCAAGATCGAGCGTCTATGACTTACGGTTCAAGAATTAGCCTCAGAAACAGTGGTTCTGAACATGCTGCCAATAGCTCACCTGGGAAACATCCAGAGAAGTCCAAGATAGTGTTTTTTAGACTGGCTGCCACGAGCTGAAACGAATGCAACCAAGAGCGAGCGTCTGTGACTTACGGTTCAAGAGTTATTCACAGAAACATGGTTCTGAACTTTGCTGCCAGCCGCGAAAGCGAAAGTAACCAAGATCGAGCGTCTAGGATTTACTTGTGAATAGCTCGCCTGGGAAACATCCAGAGAAGTCAAAGACAGTGCTTCTATACTAATTGCCAGGCGCTGAGACGAATGCCACCAAGATCAAGCGTCTAAGACTTACGGTTCAAGAATTAGCCTCAGAAACAGTGGGAAACAGTGCTTCTATACTAATTGCCAGGCGCTGAGACGAATGCCAACAAGATCGAGCGTCAAAGACTTACGGTTCAAGAATTAGCCTCAGAAACAGTGGGAAACAGTGCTTCTATACTAATTGCCAGGCGCTGAGACGAATGCCGCCAAGATCGAGCGTCTATGACTTACGGTTCAAGAATTAGCCTCAGAAACAGTGGTTCTAAACATGCTGCCAATAGCTCGCCTGGGAAACATCCAGAGAAGTCCAAGATAGTGTTTTTTAGACTGGCTGCCACGAGCTGAAACGAATGCAGCCAAGAGCGAGCGTCTGTGACTTACGGTTCAAGAGTTATTCACAGAAACATGGTTCTGAACTTTGCTGCCAGCCGCGAAAGCGAAAGTAACCAAGAACGAGCGTCTAGGATTTACTTGTGAATAGCTCGCCTGGGAAACATCCAGTGAAGTCAAAGACAGTGCTTCTATACTAATTGCCAGGCGCTGAGACGAATGCCGCCAAGATCGAGCGTCTATGACTTACGGTTCAAGAATTAGCCTCAGAAACAGTGGGAAACAGTGCTTCTATACTAATTTCCAGGCGCTGAGACGAATGCCGCCAAGATCGAGCGTCTATGACTTACGGTTCAAGAATTAGCCTCAGAAACAGTGATTCTGAACATGCTGCCAATAGCTCGCCTGGGAAACATCCAGAGAAGTCCAAGATAGTGTTTTTTAGACTGGCTGCCACGAGCTGAAACGAATGCAACCAAGAGCGAGCGTCTGTGACTTACGGTTCAAGAGTTATTCACAGAAACATGGTTCTGAACTTTGCTGCCAGCCGCGAAAGCGAAAGTAACCAAGATCGAGCGTCTAGGATTTTCTTGTCAATAGCTCGCCTGGGAAACATCCAGATAAGTCAAAGACAGTGCTTCTATACTAATTGCCAGGCGCTGAGACGAATGCCGCCAAGATCAAGCGTCTAAGACTTACGGTTCAAGAATTAGCCTCAGAAACAGTGGGAAACAGTGCTTCTATACTAATTGCCAGGCGCTGAGATGAATGCCGCCAAGATCGAGCGTCTATGACTTACGGTTCAAGAATTAGCCTCAGAAACAGTGGTTTTGAACATGCTGCCAATAGCTCGCCTGGGAAACATCCAGAGAAGTCCAAGATAGTGTTTTTAGACTGGCTGCCACGAGCTGAAACGAATGCAACCAAGAGCGAGCGTCTGTGACTTACGGTTCAAGAGTTATTCACAGAAACATGGTTCTGAACTTTACTGCCAGCCGCGAAAGCGAAAGTAACCAAGATCGAGCGTCTAGGATTTACTTGTCAATAGCTCGCCTGGGAAACAGCCAGAGAAGTCAAAGACAGTGCTTCTATACTAATTGCCAGGCGCTGAGACGAATGCCGCCAAGATCGAGCGTCTAAGACTTACGGTTCAAGAATTAGCCTCAGAAACAGTGGGAAACAGTGTTTCTATACTAATTTCCAGGCCCTGAGACGAATGCCGCCAAGATCGAGCGTCTAAGACTTACGGTTCAAGAATTAGCCTCAGAAACAGTGTGAAACAGTGTTTCTATACTAATTGCCAGGCGCTGAGACGAATGCCGCCAAGATCGAGCGTCTATGACTTACGGTTCAAGAATTAGCCTCAGAAACAGTGGTTCTGAACATGCTGCCAATAGCTCACCTGGGAAACATCCAGAGAAGTCCAAGATAGTGTTTTTTAGACTGGCTGCCACGAGCTGAAACGAATGCAACCAAGAGCGAGCGTCTGTGACTTACGGTTCAAGAGTTATTCACAGAAACATGGTTCTGAACTTTGCTGCCAGCCGCGAAAGCGAAAGTAACCAAGATCGAGCGTCTAGGATTTACTTGTGAATAGCTCGCCTGGGAAACATCCAGAGAAGTCAAAGACAGTGCTTCTATACTAATTGCCAGGCGCTGAGACGAATGCCACCAAGATCAAGCGTCTAAGACTTACGGTTCAAGAATTAGCCTCAGAAACAGTGGGAAACAGTGCTTCTATACTAATTGCCAGGCGCTGAGACGAATGCCAACAAGATCGAGCGTCAAAGACTTACGGTTCAAGAATTAGCCTCAGAAACAGTGGGAAACAGTGCTTCTATACTAATTGCCAGGCGCTGAGACGAATGCCGCCAAGATCGAGCGTCTATGACTTACGGTTCAAGAATTAGCCTCAGAAACAGTGGTTCTAAACATGCTGCCAATAGCTCGCCTGGGAAACATCCAGAGAAGTCCAAGATAGTGTTTTTTAGACTGGCTGCCACGAGCTGAAACGAATGCAGCCAAGAGCGAGCGTCTGTGACTTACGGTTCAAGAGTTATTCACAGAAACATGGTTCTGAACTTTGCTGCCAGCCGCGAAAGCGAAAGTAACCAAGAACGAGCGTCTAGGATTTACTTGTGAATAGCTCGCCTGGGAAACATCCAGTGAAGTCAAAGACAGTGCTTCTATACTAATTGCCAGGCGCTGAGACGAATGCCGCCAAGATCGAGCGTCTATGACTTACGGTTCAAGAATTAGCCTCAGAAACAGTGGGAAACAGTGCTTCTATACTAATTTCCAGGCGCTGAGACGAATGCCGCCAAGATCGAGCGTCTATGACTTACGGTTCAAGAATTAGCCTCAGAAACAGTGATTCTGAACATGCTGCCAATAGCTCGCCTGGGAAACATCCAGAGAAGTCCAAGATAGTGTTTTTTAGACTGGCTGCCACGAGCTGAAACGAATGCAACCAAGAGCGAGCGTCTGTGACTTACGGTTCAAGAGTTATTCACAGAAACATGGTTCTGAACTTTGCTGCCAGCCGCGAAAGCGAAAGTAACCAAGATCGAGCGTCTAGGATTTACTTGTCAATAGCTCGCCTGGGAAACATCCAGAGAAGTCAAAGACAGTGCTTCTATACTAATTGCCAGGCGCTGAGACGAATGCCGCCAAGATCAAGCGTCTAAGACTTACGGTTCAAGAATTAGCCTCAGAAACAGTGGGAAACAGTGCTTCTATACTAATTGCCAGGCGCTGAGACGAATGCCGCCAAGATCGAGCGTCTATGACTTACGGTTCAAGAATTAGCCTCAGAAACAGTGGTTTTGAACATGCTGCCAATAGCTCGCCTGGGAAACATCCAGAGAAGTCCAAGATAATGTTTTTTAGACTGGCTGCCACGAGCTGAAACGAATGCAACCAAGAGCGAGCGTCTGTGACTTACGGTTCAAGAGTTATTCACAGAAACATGGTTCTGAACTTTGCTGCCAGCCGCGAAAGCGAAAGTAACCAAGATCGAGCGTCTAGGATTTTCTTGTCAATAGCTCGCCTGGGAAACATCCAGATAAGTCAAAGACAGTGCTTCTATACTAATTGCCAGGCGCTGAGACGAATGCCGCCAAGATCAAGCGTCTAAGACTTACGGTTCAAGAATTAGCCTCAGAAACAGTGGGAAACAGTGCTTCTATACTAATTGCCAGGCGCTGAGATGAATGCCGCCAAGATCGAGCGTCTATGACTTACGGTTCAAGAATTAGCCTCAGAAACAGTGGTTTTGAACATGCTGCCAATAGCTCGCCTGGGAAACATCCAGAGAAGTCCAAGATAGTGTTTTTAGACTGGCTGCCACGAGCTGAAACGAATGCAACCAAGAGCGAGCGTCTGTGACTTACGGTTCAAGAGTTATTCACAGAAACATGGTTCTGAACTTTACTGCCAGCCGCGAAAGCGAAAGTAACCAAGATCGAGCGTCTAGGATTTACTTGTGAATAGCTCGCCTGGGAAACATCCAGAGAAGTCAAAGACAGTGCTTCTATACTAATTGCCAGGCGCTGAGACGAATGCCACCAAGATCAAGCGTCTAAGACTTACGGTTCAAGAATTAGCCTCAGAAACAGTGGGAAACAGTGCTTCTATACTAATTGCCAGGCGCTGAGACGAATGCCAACAAGATCGAGCGTCAAAGACTTACGGTTCAAGAATTAGCCTCAGAAACAGTGGGAAACAGTGCTTCTATACTAATTGCCAGGCGCTGAGACGAATGCCGCCAAGATCGAGCGTCTATGACTTACGGTTCAAGAATTAGCCTCAGAAACAGTGGTTCTAAACATGCTGCCAATAGCTCGCCTGGGAAACATCCAGAGAAGTCCAAGATAGTGTTTTTTAGACTGGCTGCCACGAGCTGAAACGAATGCAGCCAAGAGCGAGCGTCTGTGACTTACGGTTCAAGAGTTATTCACAGAAACATGGTTCTGAACTTTGCTGCCAGCCGCGAAAGCGAAAGTAACCAAGAACGAGCGTCTAGGATTTACTTGTGAATAGCTCGCCTGGGAAACATCCAGTGAAGTCAAAGACAGTGCTTCTATACTAATTGCCAGGCGCTGAGACGAATGCCGCCAAGATCGAGCGTCTATGACTTACGGTTCAAGAATTAGCCTCAGAAACAGTGGGAAACAGTGCTTCTATACTAATTTCCAGGCGCTGAGACGAATGCCGCCAAGATCGAGCGTCTATGACTTACGGTTCAAGAATTAGCCTCAGAAACAGTGATTCTGAACATGCTGCCAATAGCTCGCCTGGGAAACATCCAGAGAAGTCCAAGATAGTGTTTTTTAGACTGGCTGCCACGAGCTGAAACGAATGCAACCAAGAGCGAGCGTCTGTGACTTACGGTTCAAGAGTTATTCACAGAAACATGGTTCTGAACTTTGCTGCCAGCCGCGAAAGCGAAAGTAACCAAGATCGAGCGTCTAGGATTTTCTTGTCAATAGCTCGCCTGGGAAACATCCAGATAAGTCAAAGACAGTGCTTCTATACTAATTGCCAGGCGCTGAGACGAATGCCGCCAAGATCAAGCGTCTAAGACTTACGGTTCAAGAATTAGCCTCAGAAACAGTGGGAAACAGTGCTTCTATACTAATTGCCAGGCGCTGAGATGAATGCCGCCAAGATCGAGCGTCTATGACTTACGGTTCAAGAATTAGCCTCAGAAACAGTGGTTTTGAACATGCTGCCAATAGCTCGTCTGGGAAACATCCAGAGAAGTCCAAGATAGTGTTTTTAGACTGGCTGCCACGAGCTGAAACGAATGCAACCAAGAGCGAGCGTCTGTGACTTACGGTTCAAGAGTTATTCACAGAAACATGGTTCTGAACTTTACTGCCAGCCGCGAAAGCGAAAGTAACCAAGATCGAGCGTCTAGGATTTACTTGTCAATAGCTCGCCTGGGAAACAGCCAGAGAAGTCAAAGACAGTGCTTCTATACTAATTGCCAGGCGCTGAGACGAATGCCGCCAAGATCGAGCGTCTAAGACTTACGGTTCAAGAATTAGCCTCAGAAACAGTGGGAAACAGTGTTTCTATACTAATTTCCAGGCCCTGAGACGAATGCCGCCAAGATCGAGCGTCTAAGACTTACGGTTCAAGAATTAGCCTCAGAAACAGTGTGAAACAGTGTTTCTATACTAATTGCCAGGCGCTGAGACGAATGCCGCCAAGATCGAGCGTCTATGACTTACGGTTCAAGAATTAGCCTCAGAAACAGTGGTTCTGAACATGCTGCCAATAGCTCACCTGGGAAACATCCAGAGAAGTCCAAGATAGTGTTTTTTAGACTGGCTGCCACGAGCTGAAACGAATGCAACCAAGAGCGAGCGTCTGTGACTTACGGTTCAAGAGTTATTCACAGAAACATGGTTCTGAACTTTGCTGCCAGCCGCGAAAGCGAAAGTAACCAAGATCGAGCGTCTAGGATTTACTTGTGAATAGCTCGCCTGGGAAACATCCAGAGAAGTCAAAGACAGTGCTTCTATACTAATTGCCAGGCGCTGAGACGAATGCCACCAAGATCAAGCGTCTAAGACTTACGGTTCAAGAATTAGCCTCAGAAACAGTGGGAAACAGTGCTTCTATACTAATTGCCAGGCGCTGAGACGAATGCCAACAAGATCGAGCGTCAAAGACTTACGGTTCAAGAATTAGCCTCAGAAACAGTGGGAAACAGTGCTTCTATACTAATTGCCAGGCGCTGAGACGAATGCCGCCAAGATCGAGCGTCTATGACTTACGGTTCAAGAATTAGCCTCAGAAACAGTGGTTCTAAACATGCTGCCAATAGCTCGCCTGGGAAACATCCAGAGAAGTCCAAGATAGTGTTTTTTAGACTGGCTGCCACGAGCTGAAACGAATGCAGCCAAGAGCGAGCGTCTGTGACTTACGGTTCAAGAGTTATTCACAGAAACATGGTTCTGAACTTTGCTGCCAGCCGCGAAAGCGAAAGTAACCAAGAACGAGCGTCTAGGATTTACTTGTGAATAGCTCGCCTGGGAAACATCCAGTGAAGTCAAAGACAGTGCTTCTATACTAATTGCCAGGCGCTGAGACGAATGCCGCCAAGATCGAGCGTCTATGACTTACGGTTCAAGAATTAGCCTCAGAAACAGTGGGAAACAGTGCTTCTATACTAATTTCCAGGCGCTGAGACGAATGCCGCCAAGATCGAGCGTCTATGACTTACGGTTCAAGAATTAGCCTCAGAAACAGTGATTCTGAACATGCTGCCAATAGCTCGCCTGGGAAACATCCAGAGAAGTCCAAGATAGTGTTTTTTAGACTGGCTGCCACGAGCTGAAACGAATGCAACCAAGAGCGAGCGTCTGTGACTTACGGTTCAAGAGTTATTCACAGAAACATGGTTCTGAACTTTGCTGCCAGCCGCGAAAGCGAAAGTAACCAAGATCGAGCGTCTAGGATTTACTTGTCAATAGCTCGCCTGGGAAACATCCAGAGAAGTCAAAGACAGTGCTTCTATACTAATTGCCAGGCGCTGAGACGAATGCCGCCAAGATCAAGCGTCTAAGACTTACGGTTCAAGAATTAGCCTCAGAAACAGTGGGAAACAGTGCTTCTATACTAATTGCCAGGCGCTGAGACGAATGCCGCCAAGATCGAGCGTCTATGACTTACGGTTCAAGAATTAGCCTCAGAAACAGTGGTTTTGAACATGCTGCCAATAGCTCGCCTGGGAAACATCCAGAGAAGTCCAAGATAATGTTTTTTAGACTGGCTGCCACGAGCTGAAACGAATGCAACCAAGAGCGAGCGTCTGTGACTTACGGTTCAAGAGTTATTCACAGAAACATGGTTCTGAACTTTGCTGCCAGCCGCGAAAGCGAAAGTAACCAAGATCGAGCGTCTAGGATTTTCTTGTCAATAGCTCGCCTGGGAAACATCCAGATAAGTCAAAGACAGTGCTTCTATACTAATTGCCAGGCGCTGAGACGAATGCCGCCAAGATCAAGCGTCTAAGACTTACGGTTCAAGAATTAGCCTCAGAAACAGTGGGAAACAGTGCTTCTATACTAATTGCCAGGCGCTGAGATGAATGCCGCCAAGATCGAGCGTCTATGACTTACGGTTCAAGAATTAGCCTCAGAAACAGTGGTTTTGAACATGCTGCCAATAGCTCGCCTGGGAAACATCCAGAGAAGTCCAAGATAGTGTTTTTAGACTGGCTGCCACGAGCTGAAACGAATGCAACCAAGAGCGAGCGTCTGTGACTTACGGTTCAAGAGTTATTCACAGAAACATGGTTCTGAACTTTACTGCCAGCCGCGAAAGCGAAAGTAACCAAGATCGAGCGTCTAGGATTTACTTGTCAATAGCTCGCCTGGGAAACAGCCAGAGAAGTCAAAGACAGTGCTTCTATACTAATTGCCAGGCGCTGAGACGAATGCCGCCAAGATCGAGCGTCTAAGACTTACGGTTCAAGAATTAGCCTCAGAAACAGTGGGAAACAGTGTTTCTATACTAATTTCCAGGCCCTGAGACGAATGCCGCCAAGATCGAGCGTCTAAGACTTACGGTTCAAGAATTAGCCTCAGAAACAGTGTGAAACAGTGTTTCTATACTAATTGCCAGGCGCTGAGACGAATGCCGCCAAGATCGAGCGTCTATGACTTACGGTTCAAGAATTAGCCTCAGAAACAGTGGTTCTGAACATGCTGCCAATAGCTCACCTGGGAAACATCCAGAGAAGTCCAAGATAGTGTTTTTTAGACTGGCTGCCACGAGCTGAAACGAATGCAACCAAGAGCGAGCGTCTGTGACTTACGGTTCAAGAGTTATTCACAGAAACATGGTTCTGAACTTTGCTGCCAGCCGCGAAAGCGAAAGTAACCAAGATCGAGCGTCTAGGATTTACTTGTGAATAGCTCGCCTGGGAAACATCCAGAGAAGTCAAAGACAGTGCTTCTATACTAATTGCCAGGCGCTGAGACGAATGCCACCAAGATCAAGCGTCTAAGACTTACGGTTCAAGAATTAGCCTCAGAAACAGTGGGAAACAGTGCTTCTATACTAATTGCCAGGCGCTGAGACGAATGCCAACAAGATCGAGCGTCAAAGACTTACGGTTCAAGAATTAGCCTCAGAAACAGTGGGAAACAGTGCTTCTATACTAATTGCCAGGCGCTGAGACGAATGCCGCCAAGATCGAGCGTCTATGACTTACGGTTCAAGAATTAGCCTCAGAAACAGTGGTTCTGAACATGCTGCCAATAGCTCACCTGGGAAACATCCAGAGAAGTCCAAGATAGTGTTTTTTAGACTGGCTGCCACGAGCTGAAACGAATGCAACCAAGAGCGAGCGTCTGTGACTTACGGTTCAAGAGTTATTCACAGAAACATGGTTCTGAACTTTGCTGCCAGCCGCGAAAGCGAAAGTAACCAAGATCGAGCGTCTAGGATTTACTTGTGAATAGCTCGCCTGGGAAACATCCAGAGAAGTCAAAGACAGTGCTTCTATACTAATTGCCAGGCGCTGAGACGAATGCCACCAAGATCAAGCGTCTAAGACGGTTCAAGAATTAGCCTCAGAAACAGTGGGAAACAGTGCTTCTATACTAATTGCCAGGCGCTGAGACGAATGCCAACAAGATCGAGCGTCAAAGACTTACGGTTCAAGAATTAGCCTCAGAAACAGTGGGAAACAGTGCTTCTATACTAATTGCCAGGCGCTGAGACGAATGCCGCCAAGATCGAGCGTCTATGACTTACGGTTCAAGAATTAGCCTCAGAAACAGTGGTTCTAAACATGCTGCCAATAGCTCGCCTGGGAAACATCCAGAGAAGTCCAAGATAGTGTTTTTTAGACTGGCTGCCACGAGCTGAAACGAATGCAGCCAAGAGCGAGCGTCTGTGACTTACGGTTCAAGAGTTATTCACAGAAACATGGTTCTGAACTTTACTGCCAGCCGCGAAAGCGAAAGTAACCAAGATCGAGCGTCTAGGATTTACTTGTCAATAGCTCGCCTGGGAAACAGCCAGAGAAGTCAAAGACAGTGCTTCTATACTAATTGGCAGGCGCTGAGACGAATGCCGCCAAGATCGAGCGTCTAAGACTTACGGTTCAAGAATTAGCCTCAGAAACAGTGGGAAACAGTGTTTCTATACTAATTTCCAGGCCCTGAGACGAATGCCGCCAAGATCGAGCGTCTAAGACTTACGGTTCAAGAATTAGCCTCAGAAACAGTGTGAAACAGTGTTTCTATACTAATTGCCAGGCGCTGAGACGAATGCCGCCAAGATCGAGCGTGTATGACTTACGGTTCAAGAATTAGCCTCAGAAACAGTGGTTCTGAACATGCTGCCAATAGCTCACCTGGGAAACATCCAGAGAAGTCCAAGATAGTGTTTTTTAGACTGGCTGCCACGAGCTGAAACGAATGCAACCAAGAGCAAGCGTCTGTGACTTACGGTTCAAGAGTTATTCACAGAAACATGGTTCTGAACTTTGCTGCCAGCCGCGAAAGCGAAAGTAACCAAGATCGAGCGTCTAGGATTTACTTGTGAATAGCTCGCCTGGGAAACATCCAGAGAAGTCAAAGACAGTGCTTCTATACTAATTGCCAGGCGCTGAGACGAATGCCACCAAGATCAAGCGTCTAAGACTTACGGTTCAAGAATTAGCCTCAGAAACAGTGGGAAACAGTGCTTCTATACTAATTGCCAGGCGCTGAGACGAATGCCAACAAGATCGAGCGTCAAAGACTTACGGTTCAAGAATTAGCCTCAGAAACAGTGGGAAACAGTGCTTCTATACTAATTGCCAGGCGCTGAGACGAATGCCGCCAAGATCGAGCGTCTATGACTTACGGTTCAAGAATTAGCCTCAGAAACAGTGGTTCTAAACATGCTGCCAATAGCTCGCCTGGGAAACATCCAGAGAAGTCCAAGATAGTGTTTTTTAGACTGGCTGCCACGAGCTGAAACGAATGCAGCCAAGAGCGAGCGTCTGTGACTTACGGTTCAAGAGTTATTCACAGAAACATGGTTCTGAACTTTGCTGCCAGCCGCGAAAGCGAAAGTAACCAAGAACGAGCGTCTAGGATTTACTTGTGAATAGCTCGCCTGGGAAACATCCAGTGAAGTCAAAGACAGTGCTTCTATACTAATTGCCAGGGGCTGAGACGAATGCCGCCAAGATCGAGCGTCTATGACTTACGGTTCAAGAATTAGCCTCAGAAACAGTGGGAAACAGTGCTTCTATACTAATTTCCAGGCGCTGAGACGAATGCCGCCAAGATCGAGCGTCTATGACTTACGGTTCAAGAATTAGCCTCAGAAACAGTGATTCTGAACATGCTGCCAATAGCTCGCCTGGGAAACATCCAGAGAAGTCCAAGATAGTGTTTTTTAGACTGGCTGCCACGAGCTGAAACGAATGCAACCAAGAGCGAGCGTCTGTGACTTACGGTTCAAGAGTTATTCACAGAAACATGGTTCTGAACTTTGCTGCCAGCCGCGAAAGCGAAAGTAACCAAGATCGAGCGTCTAGGATTTACTTGTCAATAGCTCGCCTGGGAAACATCCAGAGAAGTCAAAGACAGTGCTTCTATACTAATTGCCAGGCGCTGAGACGAATGCCGCCAAGATCAAGCGTCTAAGACTTACGGTTCAAGAATTAGCCTCAGAAACAGTGGGAAACAGTGCTTCTATACTAATTGCCAGGCGCTGAGACGAATGCCGCCAAGATCGAGCGTCTATGACTTACGGTTCAAGAATTAGCCTCAGAAACAGTGGTTTTGAACATGCTGCCAATAGCTCGCCTGGGAAACATCCAGAGAAGTCCAAGATAATGTTTTTTAGACTGGCTGCCACGAGCTGAAACGAATGCAACCAAGAGCGAGCGTCTGTGACTTACGGTTCAAGAGTTATTCACAGAAACATGGTTCTGAACTTTGCTGCCAGCCGCGAAAGCGA